>NC_057812.1:221035332-221307455 GCF_018294505.1 Triticum aestivum | reverse complement strand
TGGGCTGGCTTACCCGACGTCTGGCTCATCTGAGTGTGCCCTGAGAAAGAGATATGTGCAGCTCCTATCGGGATTTGTCGGCACATTCGAGCGGTGTTGCTGGTTTTGTTTTAACCTGTCGAAGTGTCTTGAGTTACCGAGATACCGAGTCTGATCGGAACGTCTTGGGAGGAGGTCTATTCCTTCGTTGACCGTGAGAGCTTGTCATGGGCTAAGTTGGGACTCCCCTGCAGGGATTGAACTTTCGAAAGCCGTGCCCGCGGTTATGGGCAGATAGGAATTTGTTAATGTCCGGTTGTAGATAACTTGAACCTTAATTAATTAAAATGAATCAACCGAGTGTGTTACCGTGATGGCCTCTTCTCGGCGGGGTCCGGGAAGTGGACACGGTGTTGGAGTAATGTTTGCGCAGGTTGCCCTGTAGCTTCTCGCTCGTGCTTTGCCTCCTCTTCTCGCCCTCTTTTGCGAATAAGTTAGCCACCAGACTTGCTAGTCGCTTGCTGCAGCTCCACTCATATTTAACCTTGCCATACCTATAAGCTTAAATAGTCTTGATCGCGAGGGTGCGAGATTGCTGAGTCCCTGTGGCTCACAGATTACTATTACACCAGATGCAGGTCTAGGTGATTCCGCTCCAGGTGACGAGTATGAGCTCAAGTGGGAGTTTGACGAAGACTCTCAGCGATACTACGTGTCTTTTCCTGACGATCAGTAGTGGTGCCTAGTTGGGGTTTGATCGGGACCGTGTCGCATGTTGGGTTCTCTTCTATTTTGGCACCGTAGTCGGGCCATGAGTGTTTTGGATGATGTAATGTTATTTATGTTCTTGATTGATGTGGCGAGTGTAAGCCAATTATGTTCTCCCCTTTAATATTCATGTTACATGGGATGTTGTGAAGATTGCCTAACTTGCGACATATGCCTTCAATGCGATTATGTCTCTAAGTCGTGCCTCGACACGTGGGAGCTATAGTCGCATCGAGGGTGTTACAGAAACATCATAGGATCCAAATATAATAGCAAAGCTCATGATACATCAAGATCGTACCACCTTAAGAACATGAGAGAGAGAGATCAAACACATAGCTACTAGTACATACCCTCAGCCTCGAGGGCGAACTACTCCCTCCTCGTCATGGAGAGCACCGGGATGATGAAGATGGCCACCGGAGAGGGATTCCCCCTCCGGCAGGGTGCCGAAACGGGTCTAGATTGGTTTTCGGTGGCTACGGAGGCTTCTGGCGACGGAACTCCCGATCTATTGTGCTCCCCGAAGTTTTTAGGGTATATGGGTATATATGGGAGGAACAAGTACATCGGTGGACCTCCGGGCTGTCCACGAGGCAGGGGGGCGCGCCCAGGGGGTGGGCGCGCGCCCCACCCTCGTGGGCAGCCCGGGACTCTCCTGGTCCAACTCCGATACTCCATGGGCTTCTTCTGGTCCAAAAATAAGTTCCGTGAAATTTCAGGTCTATTGGACTCCATTTGATTTTCCTTTTCTACGATACTCTAAAACAAGGAAAAAACAGAAACTTGCACTGGGCTCTAGGTTAATAGGTTAGTCCCAAAAATCATATAAAATAGCATATAAATGCATATAAAACATCCAAGGTTGATAATATAATAGCATGGGACAATAAAAAATTATATATATGTTGGAGATGTATCAGCATCCCCAAGCTTAATTCCTGCTCGTCCTCGAGTAGGTAAATGATAAAAACAGAATTTTTGATGTGGAATGCTACCTAACATATTTATCCATGTAGTTCTCTTTATTGTGGCAAGAATATTCAGATCCATAAGATTCAAGACAAAAGTTTAATATTGACATAAAAATAATAATACTTCAAGCATACTAATAAAGCAATCATGTCTTCTCAAAATAACATGGCCAAAGAAAGCTATCCCTACAAAATCATATAGTTTGGCTATGCTCTATCTTCACCACACAAAGTGTTTACATCATGCACAACCCCGATGACAAGCCAAGCAATTGTTTCATACTTTTGGTGTTGACAAACTTTTTCAATCTTCATGCAATACATGAGCGTGAGCCATGGACATAGCACTATAGGTGGAATAGAATGGTGGTTGTGGAGATGACAAAAAGGAGAAGATAGTCTCACATCAACTAGGCATATCAATGGGCTATGGAGATGCCCATCAATAGATATCAATGTGAGTGAGTAGGGATTGCCATGCAAAGGATGCACTAGAGCTATAAGTGTATAAAAGCTCAAAAAGAAACTAGTGGTGTGCATCCAACTTGCTTGCTCACGAAGACCTAGGGCATTTTGAGGAAGCCCGTCATTGGAATATACAAGCCAAGTTCTATAATGAAAATTTCCCACTAGTAAATGAAAGTGATATCATAGGAGACTCTCTATCATGAAGATCATGGTGCTACTTTGAAGCACAAGTGTGGTAAAAGGATAGTAGCATTGCCCCTTCTCTCTTTTTCTCTCATTTTTTGGGCCTTTTTTTATGGCCTCCTTTTTTTATTTGGGCTTCTTTGGCCTCTTTTTTTTTCATCCAGAGTCTTATCCCGACTTGTGGGGGAATCATAGTCTCCATCATCCTTTCCTCACTGGGACAATGCTCTAATAATGATGATCATCACACTTTTATTTTCTTACAACTCAAGAATTACAACTCGATACTTAGGACAAGATATGACTCTATATGAATGCCTCCAGCGGTGTACTGAGATGTGCAATGACTCATGAGTGACATGTATGAAAGAATTATGAATGGTGGCTTTGCCACAAATATGACGTCAACTACATGATCATGCAAAGCAGTATGACAATGATGGAGCGTGTCATAATAAGCGGAGCAGTGCAGTGGAAAGTTGCATGGCAATATATCTCGGAATGGCTATGGAAACGCCATAATAGGTAGGTATGGTGTCTTTTTTGAGGAAGGTATATGGTGGGTTTAAGGTACCGGCGAAAGTTGCACGGTACTAGAGAGGCTAGCAATGGTGGAAGGGTGGGAGTGCGTATAATCCATAGACTCAACATTAGTCATAAAGGACTCACATACTTATTGCAAAAATCTATTAGTTATCGAAACAAAGTACTACGCGCATGCTCCTAGGGGGATAGATTGGTAGGAAAATACCATCGCTCGTCCCCGACAGCCACTCATAAGGAAGACAATCAATAAATAAATCATGCTCCGACTTCATCACATAACGGTTCACCATATGTGCATGCTACGGGAATCACAAACTTTAACACAAGTATCTCTCAAATCCACAACCACTCAACTAGCATGACTCTAATATCACCATATCCATATCTCAAAACAATCATAAGGAATCAAACTTCTCATAGTATTCAATGCACTCTATATGAAAAGCTTTTATTATATCCCTCTTGGATGCCCATCATATTAGGACTAAATTCATAACCAAAGAAAATTACCATGCTGTTTAGGACTCTCAAAATAATATAAGTGAAGCATGAGAGTTCATCTATTTCTTCAAAATAAAACCACCGTCATGCTCTAAAACGATATAAGTGAAGCACTAGAGCAAATGACAAACTACCCCAAAAGATGTAAGTGAAGCTCAAATGAGTAGTCGAATAATTATGCAACTATGTGAAGACTCTCTAACATTTAATAATTTCAGATCTTGGTATTTTATTCAAACAGCAAGCAAAACAAAGTAAAATGACATTCTAAGAATGGCAAACATCATGTGAAGAAGAAAAAACTTAGGATCAACCGAAACTACTAACCGATAGTTGTTGAAGAAGAAAGGTGGGATGCCAACCGGGGCATCCCCAAGCTTAGACGCTTGAGACTTCTTGAAATATTATCTTGGGATGCCTTGGGCATCCCCAAGCTGGACCTTTTGTGTCTCCTTAATTCCTCTCATATCACGGTCTCCCTAAATCTCAAAATCTTCATCCATGCAAAACTCAACAAGGACTCGTGAGATAAGTTAGTATAAACCAATGCAAAAACCTTATCATACTCTACTGTAGCAAATCATTAAAATTATTATTCAACATTGCATACTAAATGCCTCTGCATATTTAATAGTTCTATCCTCAAATAGAATCATTAAAGAAGCAAACATATGCAAACAATGCAAACATAATAACAATCTGCCTAAACATGACAGTCTGTAAAGAGCGCAGCAAGATCCATACTTCCCTACCTTCAAAAATTATGAAAGAAAATTCCCACTGTAGTAAATTTATCAGAGCTTATTATGCAAAAGGTTTCAACATTTTATCACATTTTGACTTTTCTAGGAAATTTTTGCAACAGCGGTAAACTTTCTGTTTTCAAACAGCAACATGTGGACTTGTAAAATAGGCATAGTAAAGGCTATCAATGCCACTTTTATTGAAATAAAATATGCAAAACATTGTTCTAAATAACAGCAAGCAAATCCTAAAAAAATAAATTGACGCTCCAAGCAAAACACATATCATGTGGTGAATAAAAATATAGCTCCAAGTAAAGTTACCGATGAACGAATACGAAAGAGGGGATGCCTTCCGGGGCATCCCCAAGATTAGGCTCTTTCCACTCCTTATTTCATAGTCCATCGAATCTTCACCCAAAACTTGAAAACTTCACAACACAATACTTAACAGAAAAGTCGTAAGCTCCGTTAGTATATGAAAATAAATCACCACTTAGGTACTGTTGTGAACTCATTCTAAATTCATATTGGTGTAATATCTACTGTAATCCAACTTCTCTATGGTTCATACCCTCCGATACTACTCATAGATTCATCAAAATAAGCAAACAACACATAGAAAACAGAATCTGTCAAAAACAGAACAGTCTGTAGTAATCTGTATCAAACGTATACTTCTGGAACTCATAAAATTCTAAAATAAATTGCTGGACGTGAGGAACTTATCTATTAATCATATGCAAAAATAATTAACTAAATAACACTTTCCAAATAAAAATGGCATCAATTCTCGTGAGCGCTAAAGTTTCTGTTTTTTATAGCATGATTGCAAAGACTTTCCCCAAATCTTCCCAAAGGTTCTACTTGGCACAAACACTAATTAAACACAAAAAACACAACCATAACAGAGGCTAGATGAAATATTTATTACTAAACAGGAACAAAAATCAAGGAACAAAAATAAAATTGGGTTGCCTCCCAACAAGCGCTATCGTTTAACGCCCCTAGCTAGGCATGATCATTTCAATGATGCTCACATAAAAGATAAGAATTGAAACATAAAGAGAGCATCATGAAGAATATGAATAGCACATTTAAGTCTAACCCACTTCCTATGCATAGGGATTTTGTGAGCAAACAACTTGTGGGAACAAGAATCAACTTGCATAGGAAGGCAAAACAAGTATTACTTCAAAACTTTAAGCACATAGAGAGGAAACTTGATATTATTGCAATTCCTACAAGCATATATTCCTCCCTCATAATAATTTTCAGTAGCATCATTAATGAATTCAACAATATAACCAGCACCTAAAGCATTCTTTTTCATGATCTACAAGCATAGAGATTTTATTACTCTCCACACAAGCAAAATTCTTCTCATGAATAATAGTGGGAGCAAAGTCAACAAAATAATTATCATGTGAGACATAATCCAATTGAAAACTAAAATCATGATGACAAGTTTCATGGATATCATTATTCTTTATAGCATACAAGTGATCACAATAATCATCATAGATAGCAATTTTGTTCTCATAATCAATTGGAACCTCTTCCGAAATAGTGGATTCATCACAAAATAAAGTCATGACCTCTCCAAATCCACTTTCATCAATATAATCATCATAAATAGGAGGCATGCTTTCATCATAATAAATTTGCTCATCAAAACTTGGGGGACAAAAAATATCATCTTCATCAAACATAGCTTCCCCAAGCTTGTGGCTTTGCATATCATTAGCATCATGGATATTCAAGGAATTCATACTAACAATATTGCAATCATGCTCATCATTCAAATATTTAGTGCCAAACATTCTAATGTATTCTTCTTCTAACACTTTGGCACAATTTTCCTTTCCATCATTCTCACAAAAGATATTAAAAAGATGAAGCGTATGAGGCAAACTCAATTCCATATTTTTTTGTAGTTTTCTTTTATAAACTAAACTAGTGCTAAAACAAGAAACAAAAATATTCGATTGCAAGATCTAAATATATACCTTCAAGCACTCACCTCCCCGGCAACGGCGCCAGAAAAGAGCTTGATGTCTACTACACAACCTTCTTCTTGTAGACGTTGTTGGGCCTCCAAGTGCAAAGGTTTGTAGGACAGTAGCAAATTTCCCTCAAGTGGATGACCTAAGGTTTATCAATCCGTAGGAGGCATAGGATGAAGATGGTCTCTCTCAAGCAACCCTGCAACCAAATAACAAAGAGTCTCTTGTATCCCCAACACACCCAATACAATGGTAAATTGTATAGGTGCACTAGTTCGGCGAAGAGATGGTGATACAAGTGCAATATGGATAATAGATAATGGTTTTTGTAGTTTGAAAATATAAAAACAGCAAGGTAACTAATGATAAAAGTGAGCACAAACGGTATTGCAATGCGTTGAAACAAGGCCTAGGGTTCATAGTTTCACTAGTGCAAGTTCTCTCAACAATAATAACATAATCGGATCATATAACTATCCCTCAACATGCAACAAAGAGTCACTCCAAAGTCACTAATAGTGGAGAACAAACGAAGAGATTATGGTAGGGTACGAAACCACCTCAAAGTTATCCTTTCTGATCGATCTATTCAAGAGTCCATAGTAAAATAACATGAAGCTATTCTTTCCGTTCAATCTATCCTAGAGTTCGTACTAGAATAACACCTTAAGACACAAATCAAGCAAAACCCTAATGTCACCTCAAGTATCTGTGGGTATGATTATACGATATGCATCACACAATCTCAGATTCATCTATTCAAACCAACACAAAGTACTTCAATGAGTGCCCCAAAGTTTCTACCGGAGAGTCAAGACAAAAACGTGTGCCAACCCCTATGCATAGGTTCATGGGCAGAACCCGCAAGTTGATCACCAAAACATACATCAAGTGAATCAATAGAATAACCCATTGACACCACGGTTATCCCATGCAAGACATACATCAAGTGTTCTCAAATCCTTAAAGACTCAACCCGATAAGATAACTTCAAAGGGAAAACTCAATCCATTACAAGAGAGTAGAGGGGGAGAAACATCATAGGATCCAAATATAATAGCAAAGCTCACAATACATCAAGATCGTACCACCTCAAGAACACGAGAGAGAGAGAGAGATCAAACACATAGCTACTGGTACATACCCTCAGCCCCGAGGGCGAACTACTCCCTCCTCATCATGGAGAGCATCGGGATGATGAAGATGGCCACCGCATAGGGATTCCCCCTCTGGCAGGGTGCCGTAACGGGTCTAAATTGGTTCTCGGTGGCTACGGAGGCTTCTGGCGGCAGAACTGCCGATCTATTGTGCTCCCCGAAGTTTTTAGGGTATATGGGTATATATGGGAGGAAGAAGTACATCGGTGGACCTCCGGGCTGTCCACGAGGTAGGGGGCCGCGCCCAGGGGGTGGGCGCGCCCCCCACCCTCATGGGCAGCCCGGGACTCTCCTGGTCCAACTCTGATATTCCGTGGGCTTCTTCTGGTCCAAAAATAAGTTCCGTGAAGTTTCAGGTCAATTGGACTCCGTTTGATTTTCCTTTTCTGTGATACTCTAAAACAAGGAAAAAACAGAAGCTGGCACTAGGCTCTAGGTTAATAGGTTAGTCCCAAAAATTATATAAAATAGCATATAAATGCATATAAAACATCCAAGGTTGATAATATAAGAGCATGGAACAATAAAAAATTATAAATATGTTGGAGACGTATCAGGAAGATATAACTTGATGAGGTTGTTAAACCTTCACTTCAACCAGAGAGTAGCGCAGCGCAGAAAGATGTTCCTGTGGTACCTATGTCAGTTGAAGAGGAAGCTAATGATGGTGATCATGAAGTTTCAGATCAAGTTACTATCTAACATCGTAGGTCGATAAGAACATGTACTACTCCTGAGTGGTACGGTAACCCTGTCTTAGAGGTCATGTTGTTGGACAACGATGAACCTACGAGCTATGGAGAAGCGATGGTGGGCCCGAATTCTGGCAAATGGTTAGAGGTCACGAAATCTGAGATTGGATCCATGTATGAAAACAAAGTACAGACTTTGGAAGTATTACCTGAAGGGAGAAAGGCCATTCAGAATAAATGGATCTTCAAGAAGAAGACGGACGCGAACGGTAATGTCACCGTCTATAAAGCTCGATTGTGGCAAAGGGGTTTTCACAAGTTCAAGGAGTTGACTACGATGAGACTTTCTCACCCGTAGCGATGCTTAAGTCCGTCAGAATCATCTTGGCAATAGCTGCATTTTTCGATTATGAAATCTGGCAGATGGATGTCAAAACAAAGTTTCTTAACGGTTTCCTTAAGGAAGAGTTGTATATGATGCAGCCGGAAGGTTTTGTAGATCCAGAGAATGCTGACAAAGTGTGCAAGCTCCAGTGATTCATTTATCGACTGGTGCAAGCATCTCGTAGTTGGAATCTTCGCTTTGATGAGGTGATCAAAGCATTTGGGTTTATACAACTTTATAGAGAAGCTTGTATTTACAATAAAGTGAGTGGGATCTCTATAGCGTTTCTAATATTATATCACTCGTGCGCGTCGGTCCTAAACAAACGGTTTTTTGCCCCTTTCCACGACGGCATTTGGAACCGTCGCCAAGTGAGTGTGTGCGGTAGGGTGTCCTTCCCACACGACCCAAAAATCATCAGGGATAGGCCCTCCTGGGACCCAGGCTGGGGCCTTGTGCGATCGGGTGAGGCATAGGAACCCAATCATTTTCGTAGGTATGTACATCCCACACGGTGAATCCCAGAAATCATTTCCGTAGGTATGTACATCCCACACGGTGAATCCTAGAAATCATTTCCGTAGGCATGTACATCCCACACGGTAATCCGAAAAAGTCATTTACGTAGGTATGTACATCCCACACGGTGAATCCAAGAAAAACATTTCCGTTCGTATGTATATCACACATAGTCAATCCAAGGAATACGTTTCCGTTCTTATGTACATCCCACACAGTCAATCCAGGGAAAACATTTCCGTTCGGACGTAAATCCCACACAATTTTATGTGTAGGCTTGTGTGTGAAAGGTGTAACTATCACACACGGTCTTCCTTGGTTAACTGTTTGCTTTTATCAACTATATCACACATGATTTGATGAAGAAAACTGTGTGGCATTGGGCTATCCATCGCAACCGCTTTTACGGCTAGAACCGTTTGCAAAGGTCCATGACACATTGAGCAGGTTTATTAGTTTACAATTAATAATTCCACTATTACGCAAATTCACATTTCATATCGAACAGTTGTTTGCCAATTTCATATCAGGCACATAAATATATTATAACATCACAGTACGATAGCTACATGAAAACAACACAGTACAACATATAGCTAGTTCAACTTCATAAGAACAATATATTCATTTCCCTAATCGAGATCATCCAGGCTCCTCTTATCCACCTCTGCTTTCAGTTTAGTAAGAACCTGCTTTGCACGGGCCAACTGGGAAAGTGCCCCCTCCTTCGCCAACACCATCTTAGCAAAGTCTTTAAAAAAGTCTGAGCTCATTCTCCACCTTCAACTTTTTATCCTGCATCTTCAAAAATTCTTCAGCGTTGACCAGACTTTCTCTAAGCCTAGCTGTGTTCACTTCCTCATACATGCTCCAGAGCTTCGTTAGGCACATCTTCAAAGACTGTGGCCACTCTTGATCAGCCCACTCCAAGTAAGAACACTTCCGTTCATCCTATAATATTTAAAACTAGATCAATAACAATTGTAGGGGAAATGGGTTCATAGCAACATAGAAAATCACCAATGCTTATTTTGAAAAACTGAAGAAACATGTTAATTATGACAGATCTTCTCAAAAAGATCAATGTGCAAATGAAATAATTGGTACTGAGACAACAACTAAATTCTGGAACATCATAAGCTATAATTAACTACAACGACGCTACAAGTTCTTACTCATCTACAATAAATAACAAATTGAACATTTTATGAGGAAGGTAAATATAACTGCAACAGCATAGCGACAGTGTTTGGATGACATCAACTTGATACTAACAGGTGTGTACACGCAGCAAATTAGGAACATAGAACTAATAGCACTAAGGCCGTCCACTATATATGCCAAAACTGGTGTAAAGACAACTGTTGCTACATCTCGCACCGGTGCCCTAAACTAGTGAGCCGATGCAGCGGAAAAAAAATCAGGGACCCGGACTCCGGAGCACGTAGTTGCTTTGATGCCCAAGTTACTTCATGCCATAAAGATTTTGTATTTTACTACTTGGCTACTCAGATGTGTGGACCAAAGTTGGCTGCACAAACTGCTGAAGCGATGCTAAATAATTTTCTAATGGCACTGCTGATGAGATGGCTGCTACGTCTTGAGCTTGCGTTGGTTTTCCCCGAAGAGGAAGGGATGATGCAGCAGAGTAGCGTAAGTATTTCCCTCAGTTTTTGAGAACCAAGGTATCAATCCAGTAGGAGGCCACGCTCAAGTCCCTCGTACCTGCACAAAACGATAGCTACTCGCAACCAATGCGATTAGGGGTTGTCAAGCCCTTCACGGTCACTTACGAGAGTGAGATCTGATAGATAGAATATTTTTGGTATTTTTGGTATAAAGATGCAAAGTAAAAAGTAAAGGCAAAGTAAATAGCAAAACAATATTAAAGTGATGGAGATTGATATGATGAGAATAGACCCGAGGGCCATAGGTTTCACTAGTGGCTTCTCTCAAGAGCATAAGTATTCTACGGTGGGTGAACAAATTACTGTTGAGCAATTGACAGAATTGAGCATAATTATGAGAATATCTAGGCATAATCATGTATATAGGCATCACGTCCGTGACAAGTAGACCGAAACGATTCTGCATCTACTACTACTACTCCACTCATCGACCGCTTTCCAGCATGCATCTAGAGTATTAAGTTAAAAACAGAGTAATGCCTTAAGCAAGATGACATGATGTAGAGAGATAAATTCATGCAATAATAAACCCCATCTTGTTATCCTCGATGGCAATGATGCAATACGTGCCTTGCTGCCCCTTCTGTCACTGGCAAAGGACACCGCAAGATCGAACCCAAAGCTAAGCACTTCTCCCATGGCAAGAACTACCAATCTAGTTGGCCAAACCAAACGGATAATTCGAAGAGACTTGCAAAGATAACCAATCATACATAAAAGAATTCAGAGAAGATTCAAATATTATTCATAGATAGACTTGATCATAAACCCACAATTCATCGATCTCAACAAACACACCGCAAAAAGAAGATTACATCGAATAGATCTCCACAAGAGAGGGGGAGAACTTTGTATTGAGATTCAAAGAGAGAGAAGAAGCCATCTAGCTACTAACTATGGACCCGAAGGTCTGAGGTAAACTACTCACACTTCATTGGAGGGGCTAGGATGATGTAGAAGCCCTCCGTGATGACGGCCCTCTTCCAGCGGAGCTCCGGAACATGCCCCAAGATGGGATCTCGTGGATACGGAAAGTTGCGGCGGTGGAATTAGGTTTTTGGCTCCTGTTCTGATCGTTTGGGGGTACGTGTGTATATATAGGAGGAAGAAGTACGCCGGAGGAGCAACGAGGGGCCCACGAGGCAGGGGCGCGCCCTAGGGGGGGCGCCCCCACCCTCGTGACCGCCTCTTTTGTTCCTTGGAGCAGGGTCCAAGTCTCCTGGATCACGTTCGGTGAGAAAATCACGTTCCCAAAGATTTTATTCCGTTTGGACTCTGTTTGATATTCTGTTTCTCCGAAACACTGAAATAGGTAAAAAACAACAATTCTGGGTTGGGCCTCTTGTTAATAGGTTAGTCCCAAAAATAATATAAAAGTGGAAAATAAAGCCCAATATAGTCCAAAATAGTACATAATATAGCATGGAGCAATCAAAAATTATAGATACGTTGGAGACGTATCAGACATCCCCAAGCTTAATTCCTGCTCGTCCTCGAGTAGGTAAATGATAAAAAGAGAATTTTTGATGCGGAGTTCTACTTGGCATAATTTCAATGTAAATCTTCTTAATTCTGGTATGAATATTCAGATTAGAAAGATTCAAGACAAAAGTTTATATTGACATAAAAATAATAATACTTCAAGCATACTAACAAAGCAATTATGTCTTCTCAGAATAACATGGCCAAAGAAAGTTATCCCTACAAAATCATATAGTCTGGCTATGCTCTATCTTCACCACACAAAATATTTAAATCATGCACAACCCCAATGACAAGCCAAGCAATTGTTTCATACTCTAACTTTTTCAAAACTTTTTCAATCTTCACACAATACATGAGCGTGAGCCATGGACATAGCACTATAGGTGGAATAGAATGGTGGTTGTTGAGAAGACAAAAAGGGAGAAGATAGTCTCACATCAACTAGGTGTATCAACGGGCTATAGAGATGCCCATCAATAGATACCAATGTGAGTGAGCAGGGATTGCCATGCAACGGATGCACTAGAGCTATAAGTGTATAAAAGCTCAAAAAGAAACTAAGTGGGTGTGCATCCAACTTGCTTGCTCATGAAGACCTAGGGAAATTTGAGGATGCCCATCATTGGAATATACAAGCCAAGTTCTATAATGTAAAATTCCCACTAGTATATGAAAGTGATAACATGAGAGACTCTCTACTATGAAGATCATGGTGCTACTTTGAAGCACAAGTGTGCTAAAAGGATAGTAACATTGTCCCTTCTCTCTTTTTCTCTCATTTTTTATTATATATTTTTTATGGCCTTTCTCTTTTTTATGGCCTTTCTCTTTTTTTTAATTTTTTTTGTCCGGAGTCTCATCCCGACTTATGGGGGAATCATAGTCTCCATCATTATTTCCTCACTGGGACAATGCTCTAATAATGACGATCATCACACTTTTATTTTTCTTACAACTCAACAATTACAACTCGATACTTAGAACAAAGTATGACTCTATATGAATGCCTCCGGCGGTGTACCGGGATATGCAATGAATCAAGAGTGACAAGTATGAAAATTATGAATGGTGGCTTTGCCACAAATACTATGTCAACTACATGATCATGCTAAGCAATATGACAATGATGGATGTGTCATGATGAACTAGATGATGTAAAGTTTCATGGCAATATATCTCGGAATGGCTATGGGAGTGCCATAATAGGTAGGTATGGTGGTTGTTTTGAGGAAGGTATATGGTAGGTGTATGATACCGGCGAAAGTTGCGCGGTATTAGAGAGGCTAGCAAAGGTGGAAGGGTGAGAGTGCGTATGATCCATGGACTCAACATTAGTCATAAAGAACTCATATACTTATTGCAAAATCCTAGAAGTTATCAAAGCAAAGTACTACGCGCATGCTCCTAGGGGGATAGATTGGTAGGAAAAGACCATCGCTCGTCCCCGACCGCCACTCATAAGGAAGACAATCAATAAATAAATCATGCTCCGGTTTCATCACATAACGGTTCACCATACGTGCATACTACGGGAATCACAAACTTCAACACAAGTATTCTTTAAATTCACAACCACTCCACTAGCATGACTTTAATATTATCACCTCCATATCTCAAAACAATTATCATGCTTCAATCTTTTCTTAGTATTCAACACACTCAAAAGAAAGTTTCACAAATCTTGAATACCAAGCATATTATTATTAAGCAAATTACCATGCTATTAAGAGACTCTCAAAATAATTTAAGTGAAGCATGAGAGATCAATAGTTTCTTTAAAACAAATCCATCACCGTGCTCTAAAAGATCTAAGTGAAGCACATAGAGCAAAATTATAACGCTCAAAGGATATAAGTGAAGCACATAGAGGAAAACTACTTAGCTCAAAAGATATAAGTGAAGCACATAGAGTATTCTATCAAATTTTAATTCATGTATGGCTCTCTCAAAAGGTGTGTACAGCAAGGATGATTGTGGCATACTAACAAACAAAGACACAAATAATACAAGACGCTCCAAGCAAAACACATATCATGTTGGTGAATAAAAATATAGCTCCAAGTAAAGTTACCGATGGAAGTGGACGAAAGAGGGGATGCCTTCCGGGGCATCCCCAAGCTTTGACTTTTTGGTGTCCTTGGATTATCTTGGGGGTGCCATGGCATCCCCAAGCTTAGGCTCTTGCCACTCCTTGTTCCATAATCCATCAAATTCTTACCCAAAACTTGAAAACTTCACAACACAAAACTCAAAATAGAAAACTCGTGAGCTCCACTAGCGAAAGAAAACAAAAGACCACTTCAAGGTACTATAATGAACTCATTATTTATTTATATTGGTGTTAAACCTACTGTATTCCAACTTCTATATGGATTATAAACTATTTTACTAGCCATAGATTCATCAAAGCAAACAACACATGAAAAACAGAATCTGTCAAAAATAGAACAGTCTGTAGTAATCTAAAGCTAGCGCAAGATCTGGAACCCCAAAAATTCTAAAATAAATTTCTGGACGTGCGGAATTTATCTATTAATCATCTTCAAAAATAATTAACTAAATATCACTCTTCAAATAAAAATGGCAGCAGTTCTCGTGAGCGCTAAAGTTTCTGTTTTTACAGCAAGTTCAACAAGACTTTCCCCAAGTCTTCCCAACGGTTCTACTTGGCACAAACACTAATTAAACACAAAAAACACAACCAAAACAGAGGCTAAATAATTTATTTATTACTAAACAGGAGCAAAAAGCAAGGAATAAAAATAAAATTGGGTTGCCTCCCAACAAGCGCTATCGTTTAACGCCCCTAGCTAGGCATAACAAGCGAGGATAGATCTAGGTATTGCCATCTTTGGTAGGCAATCCATAAGTGGCTCTCATGATAGTTTCATATGGTAATTTTATTTTCTTTCTTGGAAATTGTTCCATGACCTTTTTTGATGGAAATTAAAATCTAATATTCCCTTCCTTCATATCAATAATCGCACCAACCGTTCTAAGGAAAGGTCTACCAAGAATAATAGGGCAAGAAGGATTGCAATCTATATCAAGAACAATGAAATCTATGGGCACATAATTCCTATTTGCAACAATAAGAACATCATTAATTCTTCCCATAGGTTTCTTAATAGTGGAATCTGCAAGATGCAAGTTTAGAGAGCACTCATCAAAATCGCGGAAATATAGTAAATCACACAAAGTCTTGGGAATAGTAGAGACACTAGCACCCAAATCACACAAAGCATAAAACTCATGATCTTTAATTTTAATTTTAATAGTTGGTTCCCACTCATCATAGAGTTTTCTAGGGATAGAAACTTTCAACTCAAGTTTTTCTTCATAAGATTGCATCAAGGCATCAACAATATGTTCGGTGAAGGCTTTATTTCGACTATAAGCATGTGGAGAATTTAGCACGGATTGCAACAAGGAAATACAATCAATTAAAGAGCAACTTTCATAATTAAATTCCTTGAAATCCAATATAGTGGGTTTAGCAACATCTAGATTTTTATTTCTTTCAATCCCACTTTCGTCAATTTCATCATTAAGATCTAAATACTCCGAATTTTTAGAACGCCTTCTAGGTAAAGGAAGATCATATTCAGTTTCATCAAGATTCATATTGCAAAATAAAGATTTAATTGGAGACACATCAATAACTTTTAGATCTTCATCTTGATTTTCATAGGAATTGGAAGAACACGCTTTAATAAAGGCATATTTGGAAGGACGCATCATAGCGGTTCTTTATTTACACTCATCAATTGAAATTCTCATGGCTTTTAGAGACTCATTGATATCATGCTTAGGTGGAATAGATCTAAGTTTTAAAGCATCAACATCAAGAGCAATTCTATCAACGTTCCTAGCCAAATCATCAATCTTAAGCAATTTTTCTTCAATCATAGCATTAAAATTCTTTTGCGAAGAAATAAATTCTTTAATATTAGATTCAAAATCAGAGGGCATCTTATTATAATTTCCATAAGAGTTGTTGTAGGAATTCCCATAATTATTAGAAGGATTACTAGGATATGGCCTAGGATTAAAATTCCCTCTATAAGCGTTGTTACCAAAATTATTCCTACCAACAAAATTCACATCCATAGATTCATTGTTATTCTCAATCAAAGTAGACAAAGGCATATCATTAGGATCAGAAGAAACACTCTTAGTAGCAAATAATTTCATAAGTTCATCCATCTTTCCACTCAACACATTAATTTCTTCTATCGCATGCACTTTTTTATTAGATGATCTTTCAGTGTGCCATTGAGAATAATTAACCATAATATTATCTAGGATTTTAGTAGCATCTCCTAAAGTGATTTCCATAAAAGTGCCTCCCGCGGCCGAATCTAAAAGATTTCTAGAAGCAAAATTCAATCCGGCATAAAAATTTGTATAATCATCCACAAATTCAAACCATGAGTAGGGCAATTACGTATCATTAATTTAATTCTCTCCCAAGCTTGTGCACCATGTTCATGATCAAGTTGTTTAAAGTTCATAATATCGTTTCTAAGAGAGATGATCTTAGCGGGAGGAAAATACTTAGAGATAAAAGCATCTTTGCACTTGTTCCATGAATCAATACTATTCTTAGGCAAAGACGAAAACCAAGCTTTAGCACGATCTCTAAGTGAAAAAGGAAATAGCTTCAATTTAACGACATCATTATTGACATCTTTTTTCTTTTGCATATCACATAAATCAACGAAGCTATTCAGATGAGTAGCGGCATCTTCACTGGGAAGGCCGGCGAATTGATCTTTCATAACAAGATTCAACAAAGCAGTATTAATTCACAAGATTCAGCATCGGTAAGAGGAGCAATCGGAGTGCTAAGGAAATCATTATTATTGGTATTGGTGAAGTCACACATTTTAGTAGTATCTTGAGCCATCGCAACAAACAAGCAATCTAGCACAGGAGCAAACAAGAGCAAACGGGCAAAAGAGGCAAACAGAGAGGGAGGAAAGAGAGAGAGATGGCGAATAAAACGGCAAGGGTGAATTGGGGGGAGAGGAAAACGAGAGGCAAATGGCAAATAATGTAATGCGAGAGATAGGGATTGTGATGGGTACTTGGTATATTGACTTTTTGCGTAGACTCCCTGACAACGGCGCCAGAAATCCTTCTTGCTACGTCTTGAGCTTGTGTTGGTTTTCCCCAAAGAGGAAGGGATGATGCAGCAGAGTAGCGTAAGTATTTCCCTTAGTTTTTTAGAACCAAGGTATCAATCCAGTAGGAGGCCACGGTCAAGTCCCTCGTACCTGCACAAAACGATAGCTACTCACAACCAACGCGATTAGGGGTTGTCAAGCCCTTCACGGTCACTTACGAGAGTGAGATCTGATAGATAGAACATTTTTGGTATTTTTGGTATAAAGATGCAGAGTAAAAAGTAAAGGCAAAGTAAATAGCAAAACAATATTAAAGTGATGGAGATTGATATGATGAGAATAGACCCAGGGGCCAGAGGTTTCACTAGTGGCTTCTCTCAAGAGCATAAGTATTCTATGGTGGGTGAACAAATTACTGTTGAGCAATTGACAGAATTGAGCATAGTTACGAGAATATATAGGCATGATCATGTATATAGGCATCACGTCCGTGACAAGTAGACTGAAACGATTCTGCATCTACTACTATTACTCCACTCATCGACCGCTATCCAGCATGCATCTAGAGTATTAAGTTAAAAATAGAGTAACGCCTTAAGCAAGATGACATGATGTAGAGAGATAAATTCATGCAATATGAAATAAACCCCATCTTGTTATCCTCGATGGCAACGATGCAATACGTGCCTTGCTGCCCCTTCTATCACTGGGAAAGGACACCGCAAGATCGAACCCAAAGCTAAGCACTTCTCCCATGGCAAGAACTACCAATCTAGCTGGCCAAACCAAACGGATAATTCAAAGAGACTTGCAAAGATAACCAATCATACATAAAAGAATTCAGAGAAGATTCAAATATTATTCATAGATAGACTTCATCATAAACCCACAAATCATCGATCTCAACAAACACACCGCAAAAAGAAGATTACATCGAATAGATCTCCACAAGAGAGGGGGAGAACTTTGTACTGAGATTCAAAGAGAGAGAAGAAGCCATCTAGCTACTAACTATGGACCCGAAGGTCTGAGGTAAACTACTCACACTTCATCGGAGGGGCTAGGATGATGTAGAAGCCCTCCGTGATGACGGCCCTCTTCCAGCGGAGCTCCGGAACAGGCCCCAAGATGGGATCTCGTGGATACGGAAAGTTGCGGCGGTGGAATTAGGTTTTTGGCTCTTGTTCTGATCGTTTGGGGGTACGTGTGTATATATAGGAGGAAGAAGTACGCCGGAGGAGCAACGAGGGGCCCACGAGGCAGGGGGGCGCACCCTGGGGGGGGCGCACCCACCCTCGTGACCGCCTCTTTTGTTCCTTGGAGCAGGGTCCAAGTCTCCTGGATCACGTTCGGTGAGAAAATCACGTTCCCGAAGATTTTATTCCGTTTGGACTTCGTTTGATATTCTGTTTTTCCGAAACACTGAAATAGGCAAAAAACAACAATTCTGGGTTGGGCCTCCGGTTAATAGGTTAGTCCCAAAAATATTATAAAAGTGGAAAATAAAGCCCAATATAGTCCAAAACAGTAGATAATATAGCATGGAGGAATCAAAAATTATAGATACGTTGCAGACGTATCAATGGCAACAATTTAAGATACTAGGTACAAACTGTGACACTGTCTTAGGATGTGTTTGGTTGAAGGTGTGGTATGAATGGGTTGGGACCGTGACAGTGTCTGAATCACATCTAACAAATGATTTGTAACAACGAAAGAGGGTCTAACCTTCTCTGCACATGCCAGAAACTTCCTCCCAGTGTCCACAGAATCAAACACAAGTAGCTTCACGCATGGAGATTGATGGTGACAACGATCAGATAGATCTTTAGCCACCCTGCTCCATTCATTGCCACTGATGGTCCTATGGAGCTACAAGAGGAAGAAACGACTCAAATCGACCTCCAGGTAAAAACCCTTCATTCCAAGTCATAGCCCGAGAGAGAGAAGAGAGGCATATCTAGGTGGTGAAGGAGTAGTCGCCGGAGGAGGAACTGCTAGAGATGTCTTTGAAGAAGACCATGGCGACCCCGGCGGTAGGATGCGAGATGGCGAGAGCGAGGAAGCGACTATAGCTTAGCAAGGAAGGAAGGAGGGATGGAAGGAAGGAGGAAACAGGGGAAATGTGACTTGTGCTCGGGGAGAAAAGTGAGTAGGGAAGGGGGGAAGGGGGGCAGGGGTAGATATTTTGGCGGTAGGCCAAAATTTTGGAAATGTGGAGGGAAACTTTGCGCGCGGTGCCGCCGGACCATTCACTTTGAACGATTGTGTGCATCACAAACGATTCTTCTGCTTTACGCGCATGGGATGAGTTTGATAATTCAACTTTTGGTCTCAAGGCATGGGCACATTCACATTGAACGCGCGTGGTGCCGCCGGACCATTCACTTTGAATGGCTGTGTGCATCACAAATGATTCTTCTGCTTTACGCGCATGGGATGAGTTTGATAATTCAAATTTTGGTGGAAATTTCCCCGGGTACGTCATTGCATAATTTAACATCGCTTGCTAATTTGGGCACACAAAAGAGCGTACAGCAGACATACCACACTTACTGAATCGAGAAATTTCAGTAATTACACAGAGCCAGTTGACCTAAACATTGCTCTAACAAAATACCATCATTAAAAACAAAGCCTAAGTACGCATAATTAAAAATCCGCCGTCGCGCCGTCCTATGCATCACCGGTGTGAGATGAGACGTCGATGACTTGTCTTGGCGACATGCCGCTGTTGGTGGACTCCACGTCCCCCCTACTGAAGTCGACCGCGTCCTCGTCCTCGACGCCGCCCTCAAGGTTGTAGTACTCGTAGTAGTGGCTGCGTCAGAGCTTGCATTGGATCTCCACAGCCGATTCCTCGACCGACAGACTCTTCTCTACCTCGACCTAGGCCATGCGCAACTCCTCCTCCCGATGCTCCTCGATCTCCATCGCCTCCTTCATCTCTAGCTCCTGCTCAGCGACCTCATGAGGAAGCAGGTGCTTAATGGCCGCCGCCGCCTTTTCAGACGTGGGTTGCATGCTGGAGTCCGAGGTGGCCTGGAATATCTTGGCGTGTGCATCCTCGATCTTGGTGTGGATGGACTCGACCCGGTCCAGGGCGACATCAGCGGCACGGACGGTAGCTCGAGCACTCTCGGTGTTTGCAGCCGCCATCGCAGCAGCAGCTATAACCGTCTCGGCTACCACAGACGCCCTCTTGGCGGAAGCGGCTGCACTCAATGCGGATGCGGCGGCACTCTCAGCATAGGCGACCATGCTCTCGGCGCAGGCGGTGGCGCTCGGGGGGGGGGGATCGTATGGGCCTTCACGAAGAGTTTCCATGGCATCATCTTTGTAAGAAGGGGGTGCGGGAATGGGGATTGGGATTCGTGGATTCGGGGGTTGCAGGCACTAGAGCAGACGAGCTGGCGAAGCTTAAGGAGGGAGACTTAAATAGATCCAGATATTTTCATCGCAAATGGTTCCTAGAAAACAACTGTGTTGAAGAAAATATGCCCTAGAGGCAGTAATAAAGTTGTTATTTATATTTCCTTATATCATGATAAATGTTTACTATTCATGATAGACTTGTATTAACCGGAAACTTAGTACATGTGTGAATACATAGACAAACAGATTGTCACTAGTTTGCCTCTACTTGACTAGCTCGTTGAATCAATGATGGTTATGTTTCCTAAACCATAGACATGAGTTGTCATTTGATTAACGGGATCACATCATTAGAGAATGATGTGCTTGACTTGACCCATCCGTTAGCTTAGCATGATGATCGTTTCGTTTGTTGCTATTGCTTTCTTCATGACTTATACATGTTCCTATGACTCTGAGATTATGCAACTCCCGAGTATCGGAGGAACACTGTGTGTGCTACCAAATGTCACAACATAATTGGGTGATTATAAAGGTGCTCTACAGGTGTCTCCGATGGTTCTTGTTGAGTTGGCATAGATCGAGATTAGGATTTGTCACTCCGATTGTCGAAGAGGTATCTCTGGGCCCTCTCGGGAATGCACATCACTATAAGCCTTGCAAGCATTGTGACTAATGAGTTAGTTGCGGGATGATGTATTATGAAACGAGTAAAGAGACTTGCCAGTAACGAGATTGAACTAGGTATGAGGATACCGACGATCGAATCTCAGGCAAGTAACATATCGATGACAAAGGGAACAACGTATGTTGTTATGCGGTTTGACCGATAAAGATCTTCATAGAATATGTAGGAACCAATATGATCATCCAGGTTCCGCTATTGGTTATTGACCGGAGACGAGTCTCGGTCATGTCTACATAGTTCTCGAACCGGTAGGGTCTGCACGCTTAAAGTTCGGTGATGATCGGTATTATGAGTTTATGTTTTTTGATGTACCGAAGGTAGTTCGGAGTCCCAGATGTGATCACGGACATGACGAGGAGTCTCTAAATGGTCGATATGTAAAGATTGATATATTGGACGACTATATTCGGACACCGGAAGTGTTCCGGATGGTTTCGGAGAAAACCGGAGTGCCGGAGGGGTTACCGGAACCCCCCGGGGAAGTATTGGGCCTTAGTGGGCCTGAGGGGAGCCCCTTCCCATGAGGAGTCCGAATTGGACTAGGGGAGGGGGCGCGTCCCCTCTTTCCTTCTCCCTCTCCCTCTCTTTCCTTCCCCCTTCCCCTTTCCTAGTAGGACTAGGAAAGGATGAATCCTACTCCTACTAGGAGGAGGATTCCTCCTCTCCTTGGGGCGCACCAAGGCCGGCCGGCCTCCCCCCTTGCTCTTTTATATAAGGGGGTGGGGGGGCACCCAAATACACACAAGTTGATTGTTCCAAGCCGTGTGCGGTGCCCCCCTCCACCATAATCCACCTCGATCATATCGTAGCGGTGCTTTGGCGAAGCCCTGCGTTGGTAGCAACATCATCACCGTCATCACGCCGTCATGCTAACGGAACTCTCCCGCAAAGATCTGCTGGATCGGAGTTCGTGGGACGTCATCGAGATGAACGTGTGCTGAACTCGGAGGTGCCGTGCGTTCAGTACTTGGATCGGTCGGATCGTGAAGACGTACGACTACATCAACCACGTTCTCATAACGCTTCCACTTACGGTCTACGAGGGTACATGGACGATACTCTCCCCTCTCGTTGCTATGCATCACCATGATCTTGCGTGTGCGTTGGAAAATTTTGAAATTACTATGTTTCCCAACAGTGGCATCCGAGCCAGGTTTATGCGTAGATGTTATATGCACGAGTAGAACACAAAGGAGTTGTGGGCGTGGGTATATACATATTGCTTGCCATCACTAGTTGTGTCTTGATTCAACGGTATTGTTGGATGAAGCGGCCCAGACCGACATTACGCGTACGCTTACGCGAGACTGGTTCTACCGACGTGCTTCGCACATAGGTGGCTGGTGGGTGTCAGTTTCTCCAACTTTAGTTGAATCAGATTCAATGAACATGGTTCTTTCTGAAGATCAAAAAGCAATCACTATACCGCGTTGTGGTTTTTGATGCGTAGGTAAGAGCAGTTCTTGCTCAGCCCGTAGCAGCCACGTAAAACTTGCAACAACAAAGTAGAGGACGTCTAACTTGTTTTTGCAGGGCATGTTGTGATGTGATATGGTCAAGACATGATGAGATATAAATTTTTGTATGAGATGATCATGTTTTGTTGAAGTTATCAGCAACTGGCAGAAGCCTTATGGTTGTCTCTTTATTGCATAAGATGCAAGCGCTAAATAATTGCTTTACTTTATCGCTATGCGATAGTAATAGTTGCAAGAGAAATAGTTGGCGAGACGACCACGTGACGACACATTGATAGAGATCATGGTGTCATGCCGGTGACGATAGATATAATGACGATACTTTGGAGATGGAGATCAAAGGCGCAAGATGATCATGGCCATATCATGTCACATATTTTGATTGCATGTGATGTTTATCCTTTACGCATCCTATTTTGCTTAGTTCGGCAGTAGCATAGTAAGATGATCTCTCACTAAATTTCAAGGTATAAGTGTTCTCCTTGAGTATGCACCGTTGCTATAGTTCGTCGTGCAGAGACACGACGTGATGATCGGGTGTGATAAGCTCTACATTCACAAACAACATGTGCAAGACAGTTTTGCACACGCAGAATACTCGGGTTAAACTTGACGAGCCTAGCATATGCAGACATGGCCTCGGAACACTAGAGACCAAAAGGTCGAGCGTGAATCATATAGTAGATATGATCAACATAGTGATGTTCACCATTGAAAACTACTCCATCTCACGCGATGATCGGACATGGTTTAGTTGATATGGATCACGTGATCACTTAGATGATTAGAGAGATGTCTATCTAAGTGGGAGTTCTTAAGTAATTTGATTAATTGAACTTTAATTTATCATGAACTTAGTACCTGATAGTATTTTGCGTATCTATGTTGTAGATCAATTGCTCGCGTATAGCTTCCCCATTTTATTTATGATATGTTTCTAGAGAAAAAACTATGTTGAAAGATAATAGTAGCAATGATGCAGATTGGATCCATGATCTGAGGATTATCCTCGTTGCTGCACAGAAGAATTATGTCCTTGATGCACCGCTAGGTGACATAACTATTGCAGGAGCAAATGCAGACGTTATGAACGTTTGACAAAGTTCGGTATGATGACTACTTAATAGTTTAGTGCACAATGCTTTACGGCTTAGAACCATGTCAAAAATGTTTTTAAACGCCACAGAGCATATAATATGTTCTAAGAGTTGACATTGGTATTTCATACTCATGCCCGTGTCGAGAGGTAGGAGACCTCTGACAGAACTTTGCCTACAAGATGGAGGAGAATAGCTCAACCAGTGAGCATGTGCTCAGATTGTCTAGGTACTAGAATTGCTTGAATCAAGTGGGAGTTAATCTTCCAGATAAGATAGTAATTGACAAAGTTCTCTAGTCACTATCACCAAGTTACTAGAACTTAGTGATGAACTATAATATGCATGGGATGACGAAAGTAATTCCCAAGCTCTTCGCGATGCTGAAATTGGCTAAGGTAGAAATCAAGAAATAGCATCAAGTGTTGATGGTTAACAAGACCACTAGTTTCAAGAAAAGGGCAAGGGAAAGAAAGGGAACTTCAAGAAGAATGACAAGCAAGTTGCCACTCCCATGAAGAAGTCCAAAGCTAGACCCAAGCCTGAAACTGAGTGCTTCTACTGCAAAGGAAATGGTCACTGGAAGCGGAACTGCCCTAGATACTTGGCGGATAAGAAGGATGGCAAAGTGAACAAAAGTATATTTGATATACATTTTATTGATGTGTACTTTACTAGTGTTTATAGCAACCCCTCAGTATTTGATACTGGTTCAGTTGCTAAGAGTAGTAACTCGAAACGGGAGTTGCAAAATAAACAGAGACTAGTTAAGGGCGAGGTGATGATGTCAGTTTGAAATGATTCCAAGGTTGATAAGATCACCATCGCACACTCCCTTTACCTTCGGGATTAGTGTTGAACCTAAAATAAATGTTATTTGGTGTTTGCGTAGAGCATAATATGATTGGATCATGTTTATTGCAATACGGTTATTCATTTAAGTCAAAGAATAATTGTTATTCTGTTTACATGAATAATACCTTCTGAGGTCGTACACCCAAGGTGAATGGTTTATTGAATCTCGATCGTAGTGATACACATATTCATAATATTGAAGCCAAAAGATGCAAAGTTAATAATGATAGTGCAACTTATATGTGGCACTGCCGTTTAGGTCAAATTGGTGTAAAGCGCATGAAGAAACTCCAAGTTGATCGGCTTTTTGAATCACTTGATTATGAATCATTTGATGCTTGCGAACCATGCCTCGTGGGAAAGATGACTAAAACTCTGTTCTCCGGAACAATGGAGCAAGCAACTGACTTATTGCAAATAATACATACTGATGTATGCAATCCGATAAGTGTTGAGGCTCGCGGCGGGTATCATTATTTTCTGACCTTCACATATGATTTGAGCAGATATGGGTATATCTACTTGATGAAACATAAGTCCGAAACATTTGAAAAGTTCAAATAATTTCAGAGTGAAGTGGAAAATCATCATAACAAGAAAATAAAGTTTCTGCGATCTGATCCTGGAGGAGAATATTTGAGTTACGAGTTTGGTCTTCATTTTAAACAATGCGGAATAGTTTCTCAACTCACGCCACCTGGAACACCACAGCGTAATGGTGTGTCCGAACGTCATAACCGTACTTTATTGGATATGGTGCGATCTATGATGTCTCTTACCGATTTATCACTATCGTTTTAAGGTTATGCATTAGAGACAACTGCATTCATGTTAAATAGGGCACCATCTAAATCCGTTGAGATGACACCATATGAACTGTGGTTTAGCAAGAAACCTAAGCTGTCGTTTCTTAGAGTTTGGGCTATGATGCTTATGTGAAAAAGTTTCAACCTGATAAGCTCGAACCCAAATCGGAGAAATGCTTCTTCATAGGATACCCAAAAGAAACTATTGGGCACACCTTCTATCACAGATCCGAAGGCAAGATATTTTGTTGCTAAGAATGGATCCTTTCTAGAGAAGGAGTTTCTCTCGAAAGAAGTAAGTGGGAGGAAAGTATAACTTGATGAGGTAATTGTATCTTCTCCCAAATTGGAAAGTAGTTCATCACATAAATCAGTTCCAGTGATTCCTACACCAATTAGTGAGGAAGCGAATGATGATGATCATGAAACTTCAGATCAAGTTACTACTGAATCTCGTAGGTCAACCAGAGTACGGTCCGCACCAGAGTGGTACGGTAATCCTATTTTGGAAACAATGTTACTAGACCATGACGAACCTATGAACTATGAGGAAGCGATGATGAGCCCAGATTCCATGGCTCGAGGTTTGGTAGGTGATTGTTGAAGATCATTAATCAGACACGGTTCTGTATTGGAAACCGCCAGCTATTATGTTCACACACGAATTTGCTGCGAGAATTGTGTGTAATTCAAACTACAGTACTCGTAAATTCCGGCGACCGCCGTGTGTACTATCCCCGTCGATCTAGATTCCGGCCGCCAATAAATACTACCTTGCTCATGTCGTCTCGCCTGCATTCTCATCTACATCCTCCCCTCGCTCGCCCTCTCTCTCTCTCAAATCTCTGTCATGGTGCCGCCGGTCTGCCCACGCGCCGACGAGGAGTCGCCGCCCCTCGAGGACGCTCACTCGATTAGCAGCAACGAGGACTCCTACATGCTGCCTTACGAGGTTGTGCCGGACCCTCCAACTTTGGATTGGTTTTGGGGCTAGTAAAATCTTTGCCTGTGGAAGTCGCTGCCGCCGGCTCAGAAAGCCAGGCAAGTGGCGTTCAAGAAGGAGATGGAGGAGGAGGAAGCCAGGTACCAGGCGGCCTGTGAAGCCTGTGATGCTACCTGGAAAAAGGAGGCGGTGGAGCTTAGGGGGCAGGCGCGTCGTCGTGCCGAGGAGGTGTACGAAGACGGGCACTTCGCGAGGGAGGTCATAGGCGTTGGGCGCCTCATTGCTGCATGGAGGTGGGCCGATAAGCTCCAGTGTGCCACCGACGATGAGCTTCGGTGGGCGCCCAACGAAATGTCAAATCGGCCGCGTGCGTCTGCCAACAAGAGGCAGACCGATACGTCAAGCGCTGCAAGGTGGAGGAGTCAGAGTACTGCCTCTGCACTGGGAAGACGCCGCGCACCAGGGAGCTGCTGGCGAGGGGCTGCCGGAATACTGGCCCCAGGAGGGATTATTAGTTTTAGTATTGTTCATTTTCAGTTTTATGCATTGTACCTAGTAGTTAAGTATCATCACGTATATGTGATGATATTATATATATATATATATATATATATATATATATATTCTGTGATGATCTAATGAACAGTTAATATATATATATATATATATATATATATATATATATATATATTATGAATTCCATTTTTCTATCTGTTTTTGTATACTAATTTGAATATAGTTGTTATCATCCACATATACAGAATGGAAAGCGTATACACACACATTGAAACAGAACATATAATAATGGAAAACAGAGTACACACATTGAAACAGAACAATAAACAGAGCAATACTATGATTGCTGTGAATACAAAGCTATCCACGTTGAAACAACTTTTCAAAATAAAACGCGTCCATGAGATCATGACCAGCAGCCTTTGCCTAGGGTATCTCTTGGCTCGGCTTGAACTCGTATGGGTGTTCGTCCAAGCGGTCGACATGCTCGTGGTACATCTGGAGCGCGATCTCAAGCTCCAAGTTGGCTATTTCATCGGAGATCACCAGCTCGAGGATGCGACGGCCATGTTCCTCTACTGCGCCCAGGTGGACACCTGGGCCAAGGAGGCGGTCTAGCCTACGGACCAGCGCGTTGGCATCCAGCGGGCCGCGAACAAGGCGAATGGCGGCACCCATGCGAACGGCGCGGCGGGTGTCTGGTGCAAGTACGGCGTGGCCGGCATCTGGTGCAAGTACGGCGCTGAGGGCCTCTGCCCACTCCTAGCGAGGAATGGGGGTACTGACGGGACGTGTACCCAGCTGCGACGTCGTGTCGACGGCAGGCAAGCACCGATGAATCCTCTCTTGCTGTGCAGCGCATCGCGCCTCTCACTCTACGATGCTCCAATGGTCTTGTCGTGCGGTGAGCCGCAGCCTATCGGCACGGACGCGCCTAGCTTGCTCTACGGCGCGCCATCGATCATGTTGTGCGGTGAGCTGCAGCCTGTCGGTGCTGACATGCCTATCTTGATCCGCGGTGCTCAAGCGCCATGCGCCAAAGGTCTGCTCAACCCTGGCGATGACCCACATCACAACGTCGTCCATCGCATTGCCGGGGAGCGCCTCGGCCTCGATAGGCCGTGGCGCCTGCTCATTTTCCTCGTCGACGAGGATGATGGCAGAGGCGTCGCTTTGGTGGGTTGGCATGCTTGGAAAAGGTGGATGTGCTATAGGCTGCGCTTGTCGCCTCCGTGCGTCGCGCGCCCCCTATACGCAATATAGCAGGGTGGCGGGAAACATGTGAGGAAATGGCAGGAAACATTGCCGTGTTCATAAAACGCTATCAATTAATGGAAACTTAGCATCAAGCTAGCACAAGAAGTAGATGATGATCAGATGAACACGGACCACACTAGGGATCCCGTCAGTGATGGATTCATCAATCCCGAACGGTTGAATACTAGCAAGCGTTTGCCCATAACACACACGGCCTATTCCATCACAAATAGGTCGGATGGATCAACTGTATGCCACGTATCGCACATTGTCAAAAAGTAATGCGGTAGACCTTCTATAACATGTGTTAAAAAATAAAAAAAACAAGGACCTCGAGGTTAAATTAGCTGAGGGAATTTAACATCGACACAACTTCCCATCCAGTCACCCATCTGATGGCTACTCCAGCCTGAGCACACTTAACTTGATAGTTTTCTTACATGAGCTACTGGTGGAACAGCTAGTCCTTGCTGATAGGAATGCCTCTTTGCATCCTTATGCCGTATCCGGATGACCGCCCATCCCACAATGGCCAATAGATGTTGTGTAGACAGAGCATATCAAATACGTCTTATTAGAAGCAATCGTCTGCGTTATTATCGGTCTTCGCACACATTTCTGATTACATACATGTTTGTCGTGTATCACACACATCTTGTTATATTGAACTATTTCTGTTATCTTGCCTAATCACAAACAGTTCATCCGAGTGAACCGTATGTTGTACATCGCACACACCTTGATCGGTCTGTCCGTTTCTTTTGTGTTGCCTAATCACAAACAGTTCATTCGAGTGAACCATATGTTGTACATCGCACACACCTTCATCTGGCTTCCCATTTCTTTTGTTCCTCCTCATTGCAAATAGTTAATTGAATTGAACCGTATGCCCTTCATCGCACACGCACAACTAAAACCTGAACCGTGTTTGATGCATCCGTCATCGCAAACATTTTATACATTTCTGTCGGTTTTCCTACACCATCGTTTGCGATCATTGCATCGCACACAGTTTCTCGAAGGGTCTCTGATCGTAGTGTCGCGTTAGCAGCATCCTGCATTAGTGTATGTGGATGACATATTGTTGATTGGAAACAATACAGAACTTTTTGAAAACATGAAGGCATATTTGAACAAGAGTTTTTCAATGAAGTACCTAGGAGAAGTTGCTTTCATATTAGGCATTGAGATCTATGGATATAGATCGAGACGCTTAATAGGACTTTCACAAAGCACATACCTTGATAGGATTTTGAAGAAGTTTAAAATGATCAGGCCAAGAAGGGGTTCTTGCATGTTTTTCAAGGTGTGAAGTTGTAAGGGAATATTTATCCCTAAGTGGTTTTGGTGATTGATGACAATGCATTTGCGGACTAATCGTGTGCATTGAGCTTTTCAAATATCTCATGATTTAGGCACAAGACGATTCATTGCCCCTCAGAGTCTAGTGAAGACGGAGTTTTCCAGATTTGAGTCGTAGGAAAGTCGTAATATTAAGAGGGGGTCTATGTTGGAAAGGTTTGGGTGGAATCATCACGTACACGTCTGTTCCTTTTGCACCCCTTTCCTTTGCACCTTTGGAGCAACCACCGTTTATCCGTTCTCTACAAAATGAAGGACTCCTAGTGTCTATTGTGCGGTGGCATGCGGTAGTACTGCTCATGGTAGCAGTAGTACTGCAGTGGCCCATGGTAGTACCGGTCGGGGTCGTGGTAGTACCGCAGGCCCTTGCGGTAGTACCGCTCCCCGGGCGCAGTAGTACCGTGGCCTCTGGCCAAGCACAGCAGCATGAGCGGAAGTAGGGGCGGATGTAATTTTTTACATCCTCACCCTACGCGGTACTACAGCTCCCTATATGCCGTAGTACCGTGTCAGAGTTTTGCATAGATCGATACTCAGCAGAAGTAGCCACAGATGTATTTTTATTTGTCCGTGCCGTCCCTACCCAGACAAACCGTGCCTTGCGGTAGTACCGCAAGGGTGAGCAGTAGTACCACTCCGGCGGTTCTACCGCTCTTTGCTTTAATGCATCAGGGCTGGTCTAGCTTCTACCGCGCATGCGATAGTACCACAGTGCCTCATGGTAGTACCGCAGGCCCATGCAGTAGTACCGCATGTTTGGTGTGGTAGTACCTCACGTCATGGGCTGAGTAAGTGGATAACGGTTGGATTTGTCCAATCACTATAAAAGGGGAGTCTTCTTCTCCGAGTTGACCACCTCTTCCACCCCTAAGCTCCATTTTCGCCCGATTTCTCTCCCTAGCCAATCAAACTTGTTGATTTTCTAGGGATTGGTTGAGAAGGCCCCGATCTACACTTCCACCAATAGAAGTTTGATTCCCCCACTAATCCCTTGCGGATCTTGTTACTCTTGGGTGTTTGAGCACCCTAGACGATTGGGGTCACCGCAGAGCCAAATTCCATTGTGGTGAAGCTTCGTGGTGTTGCTGGGAGCCTCCAATTAAGTTGTGGAGATTACCCCAACCTTGTTTGTAAAGGTGCGGTCGCCGCCTCCAAGGGCACCAATAGTGGAATCATGACATCTCGCATTGTGTGAGGGCGTGAGGAGAATACGGTGGCCCTAGTGGCTTCTTGGGGAGCATTGTGCCTCCACACCACTCCAACAGAGACGTACTTCCTCTCAAAGGGAAGGAACTTCGGCAACACCTCCTTGTCTTCACCGGCTCCATTCTTTGTTATCTCGTACCTTTACTTGTGCAAACTTATATTGTGTTGCATCCCTTGCTTGCTTGTGTGCTTGTTGTTGTTGCATCATATAGGTTGCTCAGCTAGTTGCATATCTAGACAACCTACTTTGATGCAAAGTTTAAATTGGTAAAGAAAAGCTAAAAATTGTTAGTTGCCTATTCACCCCCCTAGTCAACTATATCAATCCTTTAAATTGGTATCAGAGCCTCGTCTCTTTATTAAGGACTTTGTCGTCCGAAGAGTATGGTTGACACCGTAGACGGTGAAGAGGAGCACCCCGGTGTGATTCCATCCTTGTCTACGGCCGATGGGGGAACCTTGGTCTCACGTGAGGAGTTGAATGTGGCATCGGACACATTGAAAACCTCCATGATGGCCGAGCTCAAAGGCATGCTTAAGAACTTTCTTGATGGTCTTAAATTGTCCACCGCACCGTTGGAAGTGGTCGATCCCACTAACAAGGTGACGGATGCTAACTCCGACATGTTGGAAATATGCCCTAGAGGCAATAATAAATTAGTTATTATTATATTATATTTCATTGTTCATGATAATCGTTTATTATCCATGCTAGAATTGTATTGATAGGAAACTCAGATACATGTGTGGATACATAGACAACACCATGTCCCTAGTAAGCCTCTAGTTGACTAGCTCGTTGATCAATAGATGGTTACGGTTTCCTGACCATGGACATTGGATGTTGTTGATAACGGGATCACATCATTAGGAAAATGATGTGATGGACAAGACCCAATCCTAAGCCTAGCACAAATATCGTGTAGTTCGTATGCTAAAGCTTTTCTAATGTCAAGTATCATTTACTTAGACCATGAGATTGTGCAACTCCCGGATACCGCAGGAGCGCTTTGGGTGTGCCAAACGTCACAACGTAACTAGGTGGCTATAAAGGTGCACTACGGGTATCTCTGAAAGTGTCTGTTGGGTTGGCACGAATCGAGACTGGGATTTGTCACTCAGTGTAACGGAGAGGTATCTCTGGGCCCACTCGGTAGGACATCATCATAATGTGCACAATGTGACCAAGGAGTTGATCGCGGGATGATGTGTTACAGAACGAGTAAAGAGACTTGCCGGTAACGAGATTGAACAAGGTATCGGGATACCGACGATCGAATCTCGGGCAAGTATCGTACCGATAGACAAAGGGAATTTTATACGGGATTGATTGAATCCTTGACATCGTGGTTCATCTGATGAGATCATCATGGAGCATGTGGGAACCAACATGGGTATCCATATCCCGTTGTTGGTTATTGACCGGAGAGTTGTCTCGGCCATGTCTGCATGACTCCCGAACCCGTAGGGTCTACACACTTAAGGTTCGATGACGCTAGGGTTTATAGGGAAAGTATGTACGCGGTTACCAAATGTTGTTCGGAGTCCCAGATGAGTCCCGTACGTCACGAGGAGTTCCGGAATGGTCCGGAGGTAAAGATTGATATATAGGAAGTATGGTTTTGGCCACCGGAAGTGTTCTGGGCATCACCGGTAGTGTACCGGGACCACCGGAGGGGTCCGGGGGTCCACCAGGAGGGGCCACCGGCCCTGAAGGCCTACATGGGCCAATAGTGGGAAGGGACCCGCCCCTAGGTGGGCTGGGGCGCCTCCCACCAAATCCCAAGGCGCCTCCAAGAGGGGAGGGGGGCAAACCCTAGCGCAGATGGGCCGTAAAGCCCACCCCAGGTGCGCCTCCCCCTCTTCCCCTTGTGGCCGCCACCCTAGATGGGATCAGGGGCTGCCGCACCCCTTGGGGTGGGAACCCTAGAGGGGGCGTAGCCCCCTCCCCTCCTCCTATATATACTTGAGGTATGGGGGCTGCCCAACACACAATTCGATCTCTCTCTTGGCACAGCCCTACCCCTCTCCCTCCTCGTCTCTCGTAGTGCTTGGCGAAGCCCTGCTGGAGTCCCGCGCTCCTCCACCACCACCACGCCGTCGTGCTGCTGCTGGATGGAGTCTTCCCCAACCTCTCCTTCCCCCCTTGCTGGATCAAGGCATAGGAGACGTCACCGGGCTGCACGTGTGTTGAACGCAGAGGCGCCGTTGTTCGGCGCTTAGATCAGAATCAACCGCGATCTGAATCGCTACGAGTACGACTCCTTCATCCGCGTTCTTGCAACGCTTCCGCTTAGCGATCTACAAGGGTATGTAGATGCACTCCCCTTCCCCTCATTGCTAGATTACTCCATAGATTGATCTTGGTGATGCGTAGAAAATTTTAAATTTCTGCTACGATCCCCAACAGTGGCATCATGAGCTAGGTCTATGCGTAGTTTCTATGCACGAGTAGAACACAAGTTGTTGTGGGCGTCGATTTTGTCAATTTACTTGCCGTTACTAGTCTTATCTTGATTCGGCGGCATCGTGGGATGAAGCGGCCCGGACCGACCTTACACGTACTGCTTACGTGAGACTGGTTCCACCGACTGACATGCACTAGTTGCATAAGGTGGCTAGCGGGTGTCTGTCTCTCCCACTTTAGTCGGATCGGATTCGATGAAAAGGGTCCTTATGAAGGGTAAATAGAAATTGGCATATCACGTTGTGGTTTTGGCGTAGGTAAGAAACGTTCTTGCTAGAAACCTATAGCAGCCACGTAAAAACTTGCAACAACAATTAGAGGACGTCTAACTTGTTTTTGCAGCATGTGCCTGTGATGTGATATGGCCAAAAGGATGTGATGAATGATATATGTGATGTATGAGATTGATCATGTTCTTGTAATAGGAATCACGACTTGCATGTCGATGAGTATGACAACCGGCAGGAGCCATAGGAGTTGTCTTAATTTATTTATGACCTGCGTGTCAACATAAACGTCATGTAATTACTTTACTTTATTGCTAAAGCGTTAGCCATAGTAGTAGAAGTAATAGATGACGAGACAACTTCAAGAAGACACGATGATGGAGATCATGATGATGGAGATCATGGTGTCATGCCGGTGACAACGATGATCATGGAGCCCCGAAGATGGAGATCAAAAGGAGCAAAATGATATTGGCCATATCATGTCACTATTTGATTGCATGTGATGTTTATCATGTTTTACATCTTATTTGCTTAGAACGACGGTAGCTTAAATAAGATGATCCCTCGCAATAATTTCAAGAAAGTGTTCCCCCTAACTGTGCACCGTTGCGAAGGTTCGTTGTTTCGAAGCACCACGTGATGATCGGGTGTGATAGATTCTAACGTTCGAATACAACGGGTGTAAGCCAGATTTACACACGCAATACACTTAGGTTGACTTGACGAACCTAGCATGTACAGACATGGCCTCGAAACACGGAAGACCGAAAGGTCGAGCATGAGTCGTATAGAAGATACGATCAACATGAAGATGTTCACCGATGTTGACTAGTCCGTCTCACGTGATGATCGGACACGGCCTAGTTGACTCGGATCATGTTTCACTTAGATGACTAGAGGGATGTCTATCTGAGTGGGAGTTCATTAAATAATTTGATTCAATGAACTTAATTATCATGAACATAGTCTAAATTGTCTTTGCAAATATGTTGTAGATAAATAGCTCATGTTGTAGCTCCCTGTTTCAATATGTTCCTAGAGAAAGACCAAGTTGAAAGATATTGTAAGCAATGATGCGGACTGGGTCCGTAGTCCGAGGAGTGTCCTCACTGCTACACAGAAGGCTTACGTCTTTGATGCACCGCTTGATGTGCAAACCCCTACAACGTCGTCTGTGGATGTTGTGAACACCTGACAGACACGTCCTGATGACTACTTGATAGTTTAGTGCACCATACTTTACGGCTTAGAATCGGGATTCCAATGACGTTTTGAATGCCATAAGACATATGAGATGTTCCAAGAGCTGAAATTGGGATTTCAGGCTCATGCCCGTGTTGAGAGGTATGAGACCTCTGACAAGTTCTTTTGCCAACAAGATGGAGGAGAATAGCTCAGCTAGTGAGCATGTGCTCAGAATGTCTGGGTGCTACAATCACTTAAATCAAGTGGGAGTCAAACTTCCAGATAAGATAGTGATCGGTAGAGTTCTCTAGTCACTATCACTAAGCTACTAGATCTTCGTGATGAACTATGACATGCAAGGGATGGAGATGATCCCGGAGCTGTTCGCGGTGCTTAAGACCGCAAAAGGTAGAAATCAAGAAGGAGCATCAAGTGTTGATGGTTTAACAAGACCACTGGTTTCAAGAAGGGCAAGGGCTAGAAGGGAAACTTCATGGATGGCAAACCAGTTGCCGCTCCAGTGAAGGAACCCAAGGTTGAACCCAAACCCGAGACTAAGTGCTTCTATTGTAAGGGGAACGGTCACTGGTAGCGGAACTACCCCAAATGCATGGTAGATAAGAAGGCTGGCAACTTCAACAAAGTATATACGTGTTATTAATGTGTACCTCACTAGTACTCCTGGTAGCACCTGGGTATTGGATACCGGTTCAGTTGCTATTATTGGTGACTTGAAGCAAAAGCTACAGACTAAACGGAGACTGGCTAAGGGCGAGGTGACGATGTGTGTTGGAAGTGTTTCCAAAGTTGATGAGATCACCATCGCACGCTCCATCTGCCTTCGGGATTAGTATTGAACCTAGATAAATGTTATCAGGTGTCTACGTTGAGCATGAATATGATTAGATCATGTTCATTGCAATACGGTTATTCATTTAAGTTAGAGAATAATGGTTATTCTGTTTACATGAATAATACCTTTCATGGTCATGCACCCTATGTGAATGGTTCATTGAATCTCGGTCGTGGTAATACGCATGTTCACGCCAAAAGATGTAGAGTTAATAATGATAGTACCACTTTCTTGTGGCACTGCCGCTTAGGTCATATTGGCGTAAGATGCATGAAGAAACTCCATGTCGATGGATGTTTGGAGTCACTTGATTTTGAATCACTTGACACATGCGAGCCATGCCTCATGGGCGGGATGACTAAGACCCTGTTTTCAGGTACAATGGAATGGGCAAGTGACTTGTTGGAAATCATACATTCTGATGCGTGTGATCCAATGAAAATTGAAGCGTGCAGTGGATATCGCTATTTTCTCGTCTTCACTGACGATTTGAGTAGATATAGGTATATTTCTTTAATGAAGCACAAGTCTGAAACGTTTGAAAAGTTCAAGCGATTTTAGAGTGAAGTTAAGAACCATCATAACAAGAATATCAACTTCCTACGATCTGATCGATGAGAATTTCTGAGTTATGAGTTTGGCAATCACTTAAGACGTTGTGGAATTGTTTCACAGTTGAAGCCACCTGGAACACCACAGTTGTAATGGTTTGTCCGGACGTCGTAATCGAACCTTATGAGATATGGTGCGATCTATGATGTCTCTTACCGATCTACCGTTTTCATTTTGAGGTTATGCGTTAGAGACAGATGCATTCACTTTAGATAGGACACCATCTAAGTCCGTTGAGACGACGTCATGTGAACATTGGTTTGGCAAGAAACCAAAGTTGTCGTTTCTTAATGTTTGGGGCTGCGATGCTTAAGGCTTCAGCCGGAGAAGCTCGAACCCAAAGCAGACAAACACATCTTCATAGGATACCCAAAGGTGATAGTTGGGTACACCTTCTATCTCAGATCTGAGGGCAAATTGTTTGTCGCTAAGAACGGGTCCTTTCTCGAGAAGGAGTTTCTCTCGAAAGAATTGAGTGGGAGGAAGATAGAACTTGATGAGGTTGTCGAACCTTTACTTCAACCAGAGAGTGATGCAACACAGAAAGATGTTTTCTGTGGAGCCTACGTCTATTGAATAAGAAGTTAATGATAGTGATCATGAAGCTTCGGATCAAGTTGCTATCGAACCTCGTAGGTCGACAAGGATATGTACTACTCCTGAGTGGTACGGTAATCCTATCTTAGATATCATGTTGTTAGACAACAATGAACCTACGAGCTATGGAGAAGCGATGGTGGGCCCGTATTTCAACAAATGGTTAGAAGCCATGAAATCCGAGATAGGATCCATGTATCAGAACAAAGTATGGACTTTGGTGGACTTGCCCGATGATTGGCAAGCCATTGAGATAAATGGATCTTTAAGAAGAAGACGGACGTGGGCGGTAATGTTACCATCTATGAAGCTCGACTTGTGGAAAGAGTCTTTTCACAAGTTCAAGGAGTTGACTACGATGAGAATTTCTCACCCGTAGCAATGCTTAAGTCCGTCGGAATCATGTTAGCATTAGCTGTATTTTTCGATTGTGAAATCAGACAGATGGATGTCAAAAACAAGTTTTCTTACCAGTTTTCGTAAGAAAGAGTTGTATGTTATACAATCAAAGTTTTGTCGGTCCTAAGGATGCTAAAAGGAATGATGACTAGAGCAAGCATCTCAGAGTCAGAATATATGCTTTGATGGAGTGATCAAAGCTTTTAGGTTTATACAATGTTTGCTAGAAACTTGTATTTACAAGAAAGTGAGTGGGAGCACTACAACATTTCTGATAAGTATATGTGGATGCCATATTGTTGATTCAAAATAATGTAGAATTTCTGGAAAGCATAAACGGTTGTTTGAAGAGTGATTTTCAAAGGAAGACCTGGATAAAGCTGCTTACATATTGGGCATCAAGATCTATAGAGATAGATCAAAACACCTGATGATACTTTCAAAGAACGCACACCTTGACATGTTTTTGAAGGAGTTCATAATAGATCAGTCAAAGAAGGGGTTCTTACCTGAGTTGTAAGGTGTGAAGTTGAGTAAGACTCGAAGATTGACCACGGCAGAAGAAAGAGGAAGGACGAAGGTCGTCCCCTATGCTTTTGTCATAGGCTCTATACGGTATGCCATGCTGAGTACCACACCAGATGTGTGCCTTGCCACATGTCTGGAAAGAGGGTACAAAGGTGATCTAGGAATGGATCACCAGATAGCGGTCAAAATTATCCTTAGAGGAATAAGGAAATGTTTCTCGGTTATGGAGGTGATAAAGAGTTCGACGTAAAGAGTTACGTCGATGCAAGCTTGACACCTATCCGGATAGCTCTGAGTAGAGATACCGGATACGTATAATGGAGCAACAATTTGGAATAGCTCCAAGTGGAACGTGGTAGCAGCATCTACGATATGACATAAAGTTTTGCAAAATACATAGGGATCTGAATATGGCAGACCCGTTGACTACAACCTCTCTCACAAGCATAACATGATCAAACCCAGAACTCTTGAGTGTTAATCACATAGTGATGTGAACTAGATTAGTGACTCTAGTAAACTCTTTGGATGTTGGTCACATGGCGATGTGACCTGTGAGTGTTAATCACATGGCGATGTGAACTAGATTATTGACTCTAGTGCAAGTGGGAGACTGTTGGAAATATGCCCTAGAGGCAATAATAAATTAGTTATTATTATATTATATTTCATTGTTCATGATAATTGTTTATTATCCATGCTAGAATTGTATTGATAGGAAACTTAGATACATGTGTGGATACATAGAAAACACCATGTCCCTAGTAAGCCTCTAGTTGACTAGCTCGTTGATCAATAGATGGTTACCGTTTCCTGACCATGGACATTGGATGTCGTTGATAATGGGATCACATCATTAGGAGAATGGTGTGATGGACAAGACCCAATCCCAAGCCTAGCACAAAGATCATGTAGTTCGTATGCTAAAGCTTTTCTAATGTAAAGTATAATTTCCTTAGACCATGAGATTATGCAACTCCCGGATACCGTAGGAGTGCTTTGGGTGTGCCAAACGTCACAACGTAACTGGGTGGCTATAAAGGTGCACTACGGGTATCTCCGAAAGTGTCTGTTGGGTTGGCACGAATCGAGACTGGGATTTGTCACTCCGTGTAATGGAGAGGTATCTATCGGCCCACTTGGTAGGACATCATCATAATGTGCACAATGTGACCAAGGAGTTGATCATGGGATGATGTGTTACGGAATGAGTAAAGAGACTTGCCAGTAACGAGATTGAACAAGGTATCGGGATACCGACGATCGAATCTCGGGCAAGTATCGTACCGATAGACAAAGGGAATTGTATACGGGATTGATTGAATCCTTGACATCGTGGTTCATCCGATGAGATCACAGTGGAGCATGTGGGAACCAACATGGGTATCCAGATCCTGCTGTTGGTTATTGACCAGAGAGTTGTCTCGGCCATGTCTGCATGACTCCCGAACCCGTAGGGTCTACACACTTAAGGTTCGATGACGCTAGGGTTTATAGGGAAAGTATGTACGCGGTTACCGAATGTTGTTCGGAGTCCCATATGAGATCCCGGACATCAGGAGGAGTTCCGGAATGGTCCGGAGGTAAAGATTGATATATCGGAAGTATGGTTTTGGCCACTGGAAGTGTTCCGGGCATCACCGGTAGTGTACCGGGACCACCGGAGGGGTCCGGGGGCCCACCGGGAGGGGCCACCGGCCCCGGAGGCCTACATGGGCCAATAGTGGGAAGGGACCGGCCCCTAGGTGGGCTGGGGCGCCTCCCACCAAAGCCCAAGGCGCCTCCAAGAGGGGAGGGGGCAAACCCTAGGGCAGATGGGCCCTAAGGCCCACCCTAGGTGCGCCTCCCCCTCTCCCCCTTGTGGTCGCCACCCTAGATGGGATCAGGGGCTGCCGCACCCCTTGGGGTGGGAACCCTAGAGGGGGCGCAGCCCCCTCCCCTCCCCCTATATATACTTGAGGTATGGGGGCTGCCCAACACACGATTCGATCTCTCTCTTGGCGCAGCCCTACCCCTCTCCCACCTCGTCTCTCGTAGTGCTTGGCGAAGCCCTGCTGGAGTCCCGCGCTCCTCCACCACCACCACGCCGTCGTGCTGCTGCTGGATGGAGTCTTCCCCAACCTCTCCTTCTCCCCTTGCTGGATCAAGGCATAGGAGACGTCACCGGGCTGCACATGTGTTGAACATGGAGGCGCCGTTGTTCGGCACTTAGATCGGAATCAACCGCGATCTGAATCGCTACGAGTACGACTCCTTCATCCGCGTTCTTGCAATGCTTCTGCTTATCGATCTACAAGGGTATGTAGATGCATTCCCCTTCCCCTTGTTGCTAGATTACTCCATAGATTGATCTTGGTGATGCATAGAAAATTTTAAATTTCTGCTACAATCCCCAACACGACAAGGGGGAAGCTACTAGTGATAAAGTTCCTTTATCTAGTGGTAAAAGTGGAAATGACATATTTGCCCATGTTGAACCTCCTCTTACTTATGGAGGAACGGTTCCCTCCACTCATCTAAATCATGCGGGTTCTCCTCCTAAGATTGTGAAAAATGAGGATTTTGACTCTTGGTTCTATCACTTTAAACGTCATTTAAATCATTTAATACTAACCTTTGGGGAATCATTGAGCAAGGTTTCTATCTGCATGACCCAAGCAACTTCACCCCTAGAGAAGTCGCGGATCATCAATTCAACGAGAATGCTCTCCTCATCATCCAAGATGCAATTCCTTCCGAAGATATTGCACATCTTCGACCTTTCACCGTGGCCAAGGAAGCATGGCGCTATTTTGTTTCCCTTTACAAGGGAAGTGCAAGCATTCAACGCTCCAACTATGAAGTGGTGCAAGATGAAGCCGATGAGTTTGCAATGAATGAAGATGAAGAACCTCATGAGCTTTACCGGAGATTAACCACTCTCGCGGTCTCACTCCGAGATCATGGGAGCAAGGATATAGATGACAATTGGATCAAGCGCAAGTTCCTTAAGGCCACAATGCCTTACCACAAGGCCATGTCCTCCGTCATTCGTCAAAGGCCGGACTTCCACACCTTGTCCTCAAGTGAAGTGTTGGATGAGTTTGTGGCTACAAGACCGCCGACAATGCAGTGTTGCGTTCTCAAAGAGCAAAGAAGCCCAACCTTTCCTTGAAGGCCAAGGCTAGTGAGGACGAAGAGGAAGAAGAGGAGAGCAACCCCGAAGATACGAAGTATGCTTATCATGAGCACATGGCTCTCGCTTCAAGGCAATTTTGGAGCAAGAATAACACAAGGCCCAACTTCAACAAGAACAACTCAAGTGGCGTGAAGGGCAAGCAACATGTGAGGACTTGCTATAATTGTGGCAATGTGAGCCATTTTGTTGCAGAGTGCCCATATGAGAAGAAGGAAGACAATGGTGGCAAGCTCATCCGAAAAGACAAGGCCAAGTACTTCCCCAACAAGAGCAACTTGATGGGATCTATGGTAGGGTGCGTCGACTGCAAATTAAAATTTCCTACACACAGAACAACCAAGAACATGTTACGGGAGATGGATCACAGCTCGTTACCACTAGATGCGCAGTGCCATGCAGCGGAAGAAGAGTTGGGGCAGCGCGTCCGCGTGGATCGTCTCCTCCTCGTCCGATCTCCCTTGTACAACCGGTGGTCGGTTCCCACGTACAGGTTCGCCAGAGCGGCGCAAGTGCACCGCCTCTAACGGTATCCGCGCGTGCAGGAGGAACGTCGTGCGGCGGACTGCTAGGTCCGATCACACAACCGACGGCGAGTGGAGGTTTCTATTCGCAACACATGCAAACCCTAGTGACAGCGCCGAAGCGATCAGCCCATGAGTGTGCCACACCTCCACTATATATATAGGCGTCCGTCACGGGCTCAACACTTGGGCCTCGCACGGACCCTAAAGCCCATAAGTCTACTCGGCCACAATCCGAATACAGTTCGGATCACATTCGACCAGTGTCCTTGGATCCGACCTTGTAGGTTCCTTCCCTTAAGCGTGCGACCCCTTAGGTTCAAGTCGGCTTGGTCGCAGTTCGGATCACCTCCGAACTGCACAATTGGTAGCGGCCTCTAGCAAGGCATGCCAAACACCAAGCAGACTATGAAGCTGGTTAGCAAACCTGTACATTACACTTCCATTCCTTTTGCCACACGATATATGTTGTCGAGCTCAAGGCGAGTCTGTCATCCTTGTGCTAGCCCGACCTCTTTCTCGTTCCAGTGATGCCGACCACAAACCCGAGTATCTCATAATCCTTGTCGCATGGCCATGCTTATCCTGGTCGGATCACACGAGGGGCCCAGAGTATGTCTCTCCTGATCGGAGGGGCAAATCCCATCTTGCTCGACCACGTCTCGCAACATGGTTCTGGACAAACCCAAAACTTACCTTTATAACTACCCAGTTACGGAGTAGCGTTTGGTCGGCCCAAAGCAAGTCTGTCACCATCCCGAGTACATGCGTCAGCTCAGGTCTTAGGACATAGAACATATGTTGTACTAGAGACTCACAGATGACATATCGCTGCGTCTCATAGTTGGGTCTGTCCGACTTGGACCTTATCTTGACTCGGATCCGACTACATCGAATCCGACCAGATCCTTCCAAGTCCATATTATCCGGTTAGCATCCAATGCACCATGGCTAGTGAGACCAAGCCATCGACCGTGTCATATGCTAGTCTAGTTGGCTGCGCGTCCACACAGCCCTTTCGACTAGGGACCTTTTAGGACAGTCATCATACAATGCATAGTCCCACAAACAAGTCACGTACTTGCTGATACACATCATTGATAATGTCCAAGGACTATCTTTATTCATAAACACATAGGAAATATCATCATACATGATTGCCTCTAGGGCATATCTCCAACACAACTTCACCAAGAGGACTCCTCCCAAGGGGTTGGTGGCACAATAAGAGTACAATAAGGATGATGACGATGATGAAGATAAAGACGGTTGCCATGGCCTCCGTTGCCATTGCAACAAATCCACGGGTGTCCCTCTTCGACTCACCCAGCAAGAACATCACCGCCAAGTGCCTCATGGCCAAAGCCACCAACAAGGTAACCCCCAACATCAAAACTACCATCACTACTAATCCCTCTTTAATGGATTGCATTGATGAAAGTGATGGATCTAATGAGGAAGAAAATGAATTTGAGTCTTTTATGAGTAAGCTCAAGGGTAAGTCCAAGAAGCACTTTGTTGCTCTCTTGGAACAACTTGGTGAAGCCAATGACATGACCAAGGCTCACGAAGACACCATCTCTAAGATGGAGGGACATAGTCATGACTATGCCGATGAGATATCGGATCTCTCTAATGTTCTTGAGGAAGAGCGCAGTCATCGTTTGGCTCTTGAGGAGTCACACAACGATGATCATGCCAAATTAAAGAAAGATCTTGATAATGCACTTGTTGTATCTCGTGTGCTCAATTCCGAGAAGGCCAAACTTGGGGTTGATCTTGCAAGACTCAAGGAGGAGTGTGATATACTCGACAAGTCTCACAAAGCCTTGAAGGGTGCTCATGCTAGCCTCAAAGAGTCTCATGATCAACTCCAAGTGAAGCTAACTAAGGAAAAGGCCACTTTTCCTCATATGGTCTTAATTGATAATGCAAATGCTACTAACCCATGTTGTGAGCATGTGCATCTTGTGGAGGAGAATGCTAAGTTGAAGGAGCAACTTGAGAAAGGCCTTGTGTCATGCATACAAGGTGAGAAGAACCTCAACGACCTTTTGAGCAATCAAAAGGAAGTTGTGGGCAAGGAGGGAATTGGGTTTGCTTCCAAGCCCAAGAACAAGAAGAAGAATGACAAGGACAAACAACCTCCTCCTCTCAACCAAACTTTTGTGAAGGAGGGAGAGGGTGCGTCTAAGGAGAAGAAGAACAATGAGAAGGGTGATGGTGTCAAGAAGGGAAATGCCACCCCTTCCAACAAAGCCGGCGAATTTAACCCTTCTTATGTGTTGTCCCGTGCTAGTGATGGGCATGTTTATGCTAAATTTGTTGGTTCTCCTTATTAGTATATTGAGTGGTCTATTTGGGTTCCTAAGACCCTTGTTACTAACATCAAAGGACCCATTACAAAATGGGCACCTAAAACCAAGCATTGATCTCTTGTAGGTGTTTGCTTCCGGTGGGGGGGTCATGGTTGCTCGATAGTGGAGCCACTAATCTTATGACCGGAAGAAAGGACTTGGCGGTGGATGTGCACAAGATTCCATCTATGCCCACCAATGTCGAGTGGGATGATGCCTCGTCTTCTAAGGTATTGGGACTTGGCAAGGTTGTCATTTCTCATGATCTCACGATCGAGAAAGTCATGCTTGTTGAGTCCCTTGCATACAATTTACTTTCCGTTCGTCAACTTGCACTCATGGGCTTTGCCACTTTCTTTGATATTGATATCGTGGCCCTCTTGTGGAGCAAGACTCTTAAAGTAGCCTTTGTTGGGCATGTCGAGAATGGCTCTATGTGATTAACTTTTCGGAGCGACCCACTAAGACCGCGACATGCCTAATGCCTAAAGTTGACGTGGGATGGCTTTGGCATCGCCGTTTAGCCCATGTCAATATGAGATCTTTGCAAAGTCTTCTCAACGGGGGCCATGTCCATGGACTAACAAATGTTAGTTTTGCCAAAGATCATGCTTGCAGTGCTTTTATCAAAGTAAAGCTACATGAGAAGGCTCACCCTCCCATGACTATCATTTACTCGAAGAGGCCTTTGGAGCTCCTTCACTTGGATTTATTTGGGCCTCCATCCTTTGGTAGTCTTGGGGGTAGAAAGTATTGCTTGGTGATTGTGGATGATTATTCAAGATACACTCGGGTATACTTCTTCAAGAGGAAGAGTGAGACCCAACAAACCGTCATTGACTTTGCAAATGAACCTCAACGCCAACACAATGCAAAGATTTTGACGATAAGAAGTGACAATGGCACTGAGTTCAAGAACTACACCTTGGATGAGTTTCTTAGTGATGAGGGGATCAAGCATCAATATTCCGCACCTTACACCCCTCAACAAAATGGTGTAGCAGAGAGGAAGAACCGGGCGTTGATGGATGCGACAAGGACCATGATGCCGGAGTTCAAGTCTCCATACAACTTTTGGGCCGAAACCATCAACACCGCGTGTCATGCATCCAATCGGCTCTATCTCCACAAAGGCTTGAACAAAACTCCATATGAGATACTCACTGGTAACAAGCCCAACCTCAAGTACTTTCGGGTGTTCGGGTGTAAGTGTTTCATGAGACTTATTGAGATGATGTCTAACATGGGGTTTAATGAGAATAACGGCTCCCATGTGGAGCAAAGTGGTACTTGTGATGTAGGTGATTAAATTCCTCCCCAAGCCATAAGAAGAATGGGTGTTGGTTTTATCCTACCCATTGAGGAACCCCTTATGGCCGAAGGAGAAGGACAATGTTCCACTCAAGTGGAACCATCACCAACTCAAGACCCACACGCTTACGAAGAACAAAGTGAATGCCCTCAACCTCATGAACAAGATCAAGGGAAAGATCAACCTCAAGATGGTGTTGAACCACCAAGTGATGCCCAAGATCAAGTTCTCACCTCAGAGCAAGTTCAAGATCAAGAAAAAGCTCAAGACGACGCTCAAGATGATCAAGTTACTGCTCCTCAACTCACTCCCGAGGAGGAATTGGAGTGTCGTGCCGCCAAGATTGCATCCAAGCTTACTACCAAGGGTCATCTCATAACGAATGTGCTTGGAAGCATTAGAAAGGGGTAAGCACTCGTAGACAATTAGCAAACTATTGTGAACATCACGCGTTTGTTTCTTGTGTTGAACCCAAAAGGTCTATGAGGCGCTCGAGGATCCCGATTGGCTTAATGCCATGCATGAAGAACAACTCAACAACTTTGAGCACAACAAGGTGTGGAGACTGGTGCTAAGGCCAATGGGGAACCATAATGTCATTGGAACCAAGTGGATATTCAAGAACAAGCAAGATGCTCATGGGATTATCATTCGTAACAAGGCTCGTTTGGTAGCACAAGGCTACTCCCAAGTCGAGGGTATCGATTACGGTGAAACCTTTGCTCCCGTTGCCCGCCTTGAATCCATTCGTTTATTGATTGCTTATACTTCTCATCATAACTTTATGTTGCAAAAAATGGATGTGACAAGTGCTTTTCTTGATGGTCCTATTAATGAGTTGGTGTATGTCAAACAACCCCTGGGGTTCGAGGATCCCTATTTTCCTGATCATGTGTACCAACTCGATAAGGCGCTATATGGCCTTAAAAAAGCCCCACGTGCGTGGTATGAGCATCTTACCGAGTGGTTGCAAGATTGTGGGTTTGAAATTGGGAAAATCGAACCCACTCTTTTTACCAAGAAGGTCAAAGGGGAGTTTTTTGTATGCCAACTATATGTTGATGATATTATCTTTGGCTCCCCTAACAAAGATTTCAATGAGGAGTTTGCCGCTCTCATGACCTCAAAGTTCAAGATGTCCATTATGGGAGAGTTGAAGTTCTTTCTCAGGTTCGAAATCAAGAAAAGAAGAGAAGGAACCTTCATCAACCAAGACAAATACACTCAATACATGCTCAAGAGATTCAAGCTAAGTGATGTCAAGCCGGTTTCCACTCCAATGCCCGTCAAATGCCAACTTGACATAGATCCCAATGGTAAAGCGGTGGATCAAAAGGTATATCACTCCATGATTGGCTCCTTGCTTTACCTTTGTGCATCTAGATCGGATATCATGTTGAGTGTGGGAATTTGTGCATGGTTTCAAGCCACACCTAAGGAAAGCCACTTTGTCGCGGTCAAGCGAATCTTTCGATATTTGGCTCATACCCCAAACTTTGGCTTATGGTACCCAAGAGGAGCAAACTTCAACCTTGTAGGCTATTCAGACTCAGATTGGGCGGGAGACAAAGTGGATAGGAAGTCAACTTCCGGAGGGTGCCAATTCCTTGGTTGCTCTTTGGTGAGTTGGTCTTCTAAGAAGCAAAGTTGTGTGTCTCTCTCGTCCATCGAAGCGGAGTATGTGGCCGCCGGTAGCTGTCGTGCACAACTTCTATGGATGAGGCAAAGTTTAAAGGATTACGGTGTCATTTGTGACAAAGTGCCTCTTTGGTGTGACAATGAAAGTGCTAGCAAGATTTCTCTCAACCCGATGCAACACTTCAAGACGAAGCATATTGAGACTCGGTATCACTTCATCCGGGATCATATAAGGCGAGGGGAGATCGAGCTCAACTATGTCAACACTCATGATAACCTTGCAGATATCTTCACGAAGCCCTTGGACGAAGCAAGATTTTGCGAGTTAAGGCATGAGCTAAATATCATTGATTCGAGAAATGTGGCTTGAACCCTTGCACACCCCACCATACTCATCTTGATATCTTGTTTAGGTGTAGGCATGGACATAGGGGGAGTGTTGTTCTCTCAATGAACTCTGCCTCCCCCCATTATGCATAAATTGATCAAATCTTTGACATTAGCCATTTTTATGGTACTTGTGCTTTAAATACGAGTTTTGGTCATGGGCCCAAGGATAATTCTTCATGGTGCCATACCAATTGACTCAAACATAGGTGGCTCCGGCCACCGCCCTCTCTTTGGAGAGGTTGTGTCTCGTGTTTGGTCCTTGTTGTCTTTTGCCTTTCTTTTCTTTGAGCCGAGTTTGTGTTTGAGTTGCCTCTTGTGTTAGCTTCTTTTGTGTGTTTGGTTGCTTGAAGGTTGCATTGCAAAGGCCATTTTCCTCTCTTCTTTGCGAAACTTGCACTTTCTTGGGGTTACGGTACTACCGTGGCAAGCCACGGTACTACCGCAGGAGGTGGGCTGCTCTGTGCATACACAGCTGCATCCTAGGCACGGTACTACCGCTTCCAGCATGGTAGTAATTTTTTACTACCGCTGGAAGGGCGGTACTACCGCCCAGCGAGCGGTACTTCCGCCCGGGCGGTACTATCGTGAGGACCCGTGGTACTACCGCTGTCGGTGTCAAAACCGGCGGATCTCGGGTAGGGGGTCCCGAACTGTGCGTCTAAGGCGGATGGTAACAGGAGGCAGGGGACACGATGTTTTATCTAGGGTCGGGCCCTCTTGATGGAGGTAAGACCCTACGTCCTTCTTGATTATTCTTGATAATATGAGTAGTACAAGAGTTGATCTACCAAGAGATCGGAGAGGCTAAACCCTAGAAGCTAGCCTATGGTATGATTGTATGTTGACCTACGGACTAAAACCCTCCGGTTTATATAGACACCAGAGGGGGCTAGGGTTACACAAGGTCGGTTACAAAGGAGGAGATATACATATCCGTATTGCCTAGCTTGCCTTCCACGCCAAGTAGAGTCCCATCCGGACACGGGACGAAGTCTTCAATCTGGTATCTTCATAATCCAACAGTCCGGCCAAAGGATATAGTCCGGCTGTCCGGAGACCCCCTAATCCAGGACTCCCTCAGTAGCCCCTGAACCAGGCTTCAATGATGATGAGTCCGGCGCGCAGTGTTGTCTTCGGCATTGCAAGGCGGGTTCCTCCTCCGAATACACCACGGAAGAATTTGAATACAAGGATAGTGTCCGACCCTGCAAAATAAGTTCCACATACCACCATAGAGAGAATAATATTACCACAAATCTCATCTGCTGACACATTTTGGCAGCATGACATCACGCCATGGCTTGGTACTTATTCGAACTGTTTTTCCTTAACCAGCCCCGCACATAACGCGAGGCGGTTTCTTGACACGTCTTGTCAAAGCAGAGATCGTGTTCCCCTTATTACGGGATTCTAATCAATACGGACATGGGTAACCCAACCGCGCCATCAATTACGGCGCTTGGGGGATAAGCGAGTTTTACCAGGCTAGTGGGGGCACATAGTTTAGTCCGCCCTTATAAAGGGATAAGATCTCACCTTTTTCTAATCACGCCTTCTTCCTCCTTGCTCATCCATTCTCGCACACTCGAGCTCTAGCGCCCAAGTCTGCCTCCTCCTCCTCAACTCTCTCCAAAACATGTCCGGAGCTGGATGCAAGTGGAACGGAGGGGCACATCAAAAAGTTGCGGAGAGCCGGATACTTAGCCGCGGACATCGCGCACCGGCTGCCAGCCGCGGGGCAGGTCATCCCTACCCCAGAACCTCACGTGAGGGTGGTCTTCCTCCCCCACTTTGTCTGTGGACTGGGGTTTCCCCTCCATCCATTTGTCCGTGGCCTCATGTTCTTTTATGGGCTGGACTTTCACGATCTGGCCCCGAACTTCATCCTCAACATCTCGGCGTTCATCGTCGTGTGCGAGGCTTTCCTCCGCATCCGGCCCCACTTCAGCCTATGGCTGAAGACCTTCAATATCAAGCCGAAGGTTGTAGGAGGCCAACAAGCGGAACGCGGCGGAGCCATGGTGGGAAAAAAGCCCAACGTTGCATGCTCGAGGGCTCCTTCGTGGAGACCGTAAAGGGGTGGCAGTCGGGGTGGTTCTACATCACCGAGCCGCGCGACACCAACTGGGTGGCGGCCCCCGAGTTTCGATCCGGAATCCCCACGCGGCTCACTTCCTGGAAGGAGAAGGGCCTGTCCTGGGGTTCATCGGTGGAGCTGGATGGACTGTAGAAATGTATCCAGAACATGACAAGCAAGAAACTTAAGCTTGTCAACATAGTCCAAGTCATGCTCTTCTGCCGGATCCTCCCGTGTCAGCAACGGGATTTCAACTTATGGGAGTTTGACCCGGCCCGACACCAGACTCTAAGCGAGCTCTTCGACACGATGCACAAAGACGTCTGGAGGGTGTTGTTCAAGGGCGCCGAGGTTCCTCCCTCTCTCACCGAGGACCGCGGGCTAAGCGCGAAGCGCCCTGCGAATCCGGTAAGTTCTGTACATTTGGTAGGATATTTATTTCCCATAGCTTAACCATGTGCGGGGTCTGAGCTCTCATGCCTTTAACAGGACTAGGTGGAGGCATCGGAGCAGATCGACTATCCAGCCCCCCTGCCCGAAAACACCGCGGACGCTCTCCTGACGGAGATGCTGACTCCGGCTCCTTATAAGGTGCCGGAGAAGACCAAGAAGAAGGCCAAGGGAACCCGAAAGAGTTCCCGACACCAGGTGGTATCAGACTCATCGTCTGATAACTCCACGACGCACTCCTCCCACGAAGACGAGGAGGAAGATGAAGACGCTCCCCCTCCAGCCGGGGGAGACAAGAAAAGGAAGGCCTCCCCGACCGGGGAGGCCGAAGGGTCCAAGAAGGGAAGGACTCTTCTTCCGGACTGTTCCACCACCGCCGCCGAAGGCGAAGACGAGTGGCTGCTCAGGGCCAAGCCCCTGGCGAAGTCGTAAGTATTCGGATACCAGAGTAACTCATAGCATACCTTTGTCGACTGCTTCTCCTAACGCCGAATATGATTATGCAGACCGCCCCAAGCCCCTATCGACGTATCCTCGTCGGACGGCTCCTTGGATTCGTTGGATATGGATAGCGATCCACTTCCGACCGCCTCCTCCCCTTGCCCTATGGACAATGCCGAGGTATTGTCTCAAGGGGCACCGAGCCAGGGGGAGACAGTCCCGGAGGCGCCTCAAGGCGACCTTCCGGACTCCAGGAGCAAAGGGAGCAAGGCTCCCGGGGGCTCCAAGTTCGGCTCTCAGCCGAACACCGCGCCGGAACCTCCCGTGGCTCCGGACTCGGGCAGGCGGCCCCCTTCCAAAAGGGGTAAGACGCCCGTGCCGGTGACCTCTGTCCATCCAGAGGCACCGGACAGCCTGCTGGGAGCGCTTCACGGTGCTTCCATCGATGAAGAGCACCGCACTATTATGAGTGCGGTGATCAAGAAGGTTCAGTCCGCCAAGAGCGGACTGACTGAAGCCTGTGCCAGCCTTCTAATAGGCTTTGAGGTAAGTATTTAAAATATAGGAAAAATATTACCGCATAGACAGTAGCCCCTGATGCTCTGTTTGGTGTTCACAAAGAAAAGCCGAATAGAGGATCAAATAATATCTGCAGGAGTCTAATACAAGTATGTCTATATGCGTATGCAGGCTTCGCTGCTGACCTCTGCCGCACTGACTGCGGAGGTCGCCGCACTGAAGCAGGACCTCGAGGGGTCCGAGAAAGAGCTCGACCTTGCTAAGAGGCAGCTCGAGGAGAACAAAGGTGAGTAATACCTTGTCTATATATATACAAAAAAGATGCGATTGCAAAATGACAGGATCATCATGAATTTGCCAGGGGCCACGACCGAAGTGGCGACCCTGAAGCAAGCGTTGTCCGAGGCCGAAAACAAAGCGGCCCAGGAGCGCACCGAGCGGGAAAAGCAAGAGGCACGGGTGGGCGAGGTGCAGCAAGAGCTCCAAGCTCTCATGACGAAGCACGAGGCGTTGGAGCTTGACTCGAAGACGCGAGAGTCTGAGCTTGCCGCGGCCCTTGAGAGCGCAAAGAATGCCAAGGCTGAAGCCCACAAGTCCCTCCAGGAGATTGAGGCGATGAGGAAGATAGCGGTGGGTAAGGCATTCAATATGCAAAGCAAGCATGTGAAAGTAAATTACTTGTTACTTACCCGAGTCTGGAGCTCTCCAGGAGCATTCACAGATTTGCCCCGCAGCGTGTCAGATGACGCACAGTTTTACCAGGATGAGGAGGGAAGCTCAACGGAGAAGCTATTCTGGTCTCAGTATACTGGGACCGAACACCCGATGCCTATGAGCGACCAGCTGAAGCAACTGGTCGAGCTGCATAAGGCGGTCGAACAGGCCATGAAGGGCTTTATAGTCCGGATGTGGCCTGGCGACGCCCTTCCCAATAGCTACTTCGGCCTGGTGAGGCGGCTTGTGGATGCCTGCCCACGGCTGGAAGTCATCAAGCGGTCCGTCTGCATCGAAGGTGCACGCCGGGCTTTCGCCCGTGCGAAGGTGCACTGGGCTAAGATGGACGCCGTGAAGCTGGTGAAGGAGGGGCCGCCGCAGGGCAAGGAGCATCGCCACCCCGAGATGTATTATGAGGGTGTCCTGAAGGGTGCCCGTCTTGTAGCGGACGAGTGTGCGAAAGATGTAATATTTGAATGAACTTGCTCGTGTGATCCTGTATTATGAAAACTTGTTCATATGCGCTATGCAACGCTTGTTTGAATTTAAAATATTACCTTCTGTTCGGCTGTTTATCAAATCTGAGAGATGGCTAGTCGTCGGCTTCTGCCCCCATGCCACGAGTGCTGGGGTGTTCGGGATAAACCTGAGCACTCTTATTCCCAGTTTTGGGTCCTTCGAGGGAGGTGCTCAGCACAACGAACAAGGCAATCGGACTATAATGCTTTATCACTCTCACTTAGCCATAGAATTCTATAATTTTAAATTTTGGCGAAGCCCCTAGTATTCGGAAGGCCGAATTCGGGGCACTATACACGCCTTAAGCCGGACAAAGCCGACTCCTCGCTCTAAGCGGCATAAGTCTTTAGGGACTCAAAACCTCTCGAACAGCGACCAGTCTCTCGCCTTATCATGACAGTCAGTTTTAGCTTTCTTTACTAAGGTGCTTAGACCAGCAGAACCGGGGCACAATCTCAGTAGTTGTCCCAGTGCTACCTTAGCCGATAGAGCGGAACGTAAGGTACCAAAACATGGGAGCCGGGCAAACCCAACTATTGACCCAAGACATGATTCGGAGCTGATGCATATAATGCTATAAGTTCGGGGTGCCGCACTGTCGAAAGTGTTTGGACTTCTCACGCTGTATTATGGGGTATGCTTAAGCCCCTAGCGTATTGGCTGTACCAGAGTGTACGGGAGCTGGATGTCATGAATGAACATATATATACATAAAAAGGAAGAATGCAATAATAGTCTTAGTGCTATGCATTGTTTATTCAAAAAGGTGTGTTAAAGCAGAATGATACAAGTAGTGTGATAAGCAAAAAGTAGGACTATTTGACATGTCCCCTCCAAGGGCAAGCTGAGGAATGGTATTAAAGCAAGTATTTCACTCGTTATCGTAATCCACCTGGGAGTTCCATGGTGCGACGTAGCTTTCTGCCTCCTTGGTTGCTGCATCATGTGTCCGGCAATCATGCTGCCGGACAGGGTTTCCAGAGATTAAAGTCCTGAAAGAGAAAAATAACAAAGCAGGAAGCCCCTAGTGCGGTTGAGCCGCGTCTTGGGGCGTGCTGTAGTCGTGCCCCCTCCCCACCTGTGCCCATGGTATTTTTAATGTGTAATTATGTACGCATGGCACAGATTTCGCCATTTGGCTAGGACCAGGGTGGGGGCCGCATTGCTATGCGAGCTCGGAACGTGCCAAGCGGTCTTGTTGCCAATTACTCTGGGCGCGCTTGAAGGTGTCCGGGTCCTTAATCGCCGAACTAGTGGATTGCCTTAAGAGGCTGCTTTGCGCTTCTGCTGCGAGGGCCACAGTGTGCTCCTCCGTGCGGAGAGAGTGCTCTGTGTTTCCATTAACTGTGATGACCCCTAGAGGTCCTGGCATCTTGAGCTTGAGGTATGCATAATGCGGTACCGCATTGAATCTCGCAAATGCGGTTCACCCGAGCAGTGCATGATAGCCGCTGCGGAATGGGACTATATCGAAGATTAACTCTTCACTTCGAAAGTTATCCGGGAATCCGAAGACCACCTCCAGTGTGACTGAGCCTGTGCAATGGGCCTCTACACCTGGTATGACGCCTTTGAAGGTCGTTTTTGTGGGTTTGATCCTTGAGGAGTCTATACCCATTTTGCGCATTGTGTCCTGGTAAAGCAGGCTCAAGCTGCTGCCGCCATCCATAAGGACTCGAGTGAGGTGAAATCCGTCAATGATTGGGTCTAGGACCAGTGCGGCGAATCCGCCATGACGGATACTAGTGGGGTGGTCCCTGCGATCGAAGGTGATCGGACAAGAGGACCATGGGTTGAACTTTGGGGCGACTGGCTCCAACGCATATACGTCCCTTAGCGCACGCTTCCGCTCCCTCTTAGGGATGTGGGTTGCGTATATCATGTTCACTGTCCGCACTTGTGGGGGGAACCTCTTTTGTCCTCCGGTGTTCGGCTGCCGGGGCTCCTCCTCGTCATTGCTATGTGACCCCTTATCTTTGTTTTCGGCATTTAACTTGCCGGCCTGCTTGAACACCCAACAATCCCTATTGGTGTGGTTGGCTGGCTTGTCGGGGGTGCCGTGTATTTGACACGAGCGGTCGAGTATACGGTCCAAACTGGACGGGCCCGGAGTGCTTCTTTTGAATGGCTTTTTCCGCTGACCGGGTTTAGAGCCTTTGAATCCGGAATTGACTGTCGTATCCTCGGTATTGTCGCTGTTAATGCGGCGCTTGTGTTTGTTATGACGTGACCTGCCATTGCCATCCTTGGTATCCGAAGTACCATGGTTCTTTGATATGTTATTGCTGCGAGCCAGCCAGCTGTCTTCTCCCACACAAAAGCGGGTCATGAGTGTCGTGAGGGCTGCCATAGATTTCGGCTTTTCCTAGCCAAGGTGCCGGGCGAGCCACTCGTCGCGGATATTGTGCTTAAAAGCTGCTAGGGCCTCTGCATCTGGACAGTCGACGATTTGATTTTTCTTTGTTAGGAACCGTGTCCAGAATTGCCTGGCCGATTCCTCTGGCTGCTGAATTATGTGGCTCAAATCATCGGCATCTGGCGGTTGCACATAAGTGCCCTAGAAGTTGTCGAGGAATGCGGCTTCCAGATCTTCCCAACAGCCAATGGACTCTGCTGGCAAGCTGTTGAGCCAATGCCGAGCTGGTCCTTTGAGCTTGAGTGGGAGGTATTTGATGGCGTGTAGATCATCACCGCGGGCCATGTGGATGTGCAGGAGGAAATCCTTGATCCATACCGCAGGATCTGTGGTGCTGTCGTATGATTCTATATTTACGGGTTTGAAACCCTCTAGGATTTGATGATCCATTACTTCTTCTGTGAAGCATAGGGGGTGTGCGGCACCTCTGTACTGGGCTATATCGCGACGCAGCTCAAATGAGTCTTGCCCGCTGTGTTCGGCCCGACCGGACTTACTTTTACTGTATCCAGCGTGATGATTATCGTCTCGCATAGTGGCGCGCCCTCATGATCCGTAGATCGATCTTGCATGTTTTTCTTTGTCCTCCAATACGTCTCGTAGGTCTGGCGTATTTCCCCATGCCTTGACATTTTTATTTGAGTGGCGCCGGAGTGCGGGCTGAGCTTTTGGCTGGAATGCCTCTCTGTCGCGGCCACGAGGTGGCTGGTCAGCCGCATCATATGCCGGAGATGTAGGTTTGATTGCTTCCTCCTCCAGTCGGGGTAGCAGCCTACGCTTTGGGTAACTCTTGGAGGGGCGTTTGAGTTTATATTCCTCGGCCGCAAGGACTTCAGTCCATCTGTCAGCTAGCAAATCTTGATCAGCTTGAAGCTGCTGTTGCTTTTTCTTAAGGCTATTTGCCGTGGCTATAAGCCGGCGCTTGAAGCGCTCTTGTTCAACGGGATCCTCAGGCACGACGAGTTCGTCATCATCGAGGCTTGCCTCGTCTTCGGAGGGAGGCATGTAATTATCGTCCTCCGCCTCTCCATCTGCCACTCTCTCGGGAGGGCTGGCGACTCCATCCTCCTGCCCTAAATCTTGCTGGAGGGGATTGTTGTCGTCTTCGGCACTGTCCGGAGTGGTATTATCTCATGTGTCGGTGTCACCGCTTTTGCTTTGGCGAGACTTAGAGCGGCGCCGCTGACGTTGGCGCTTGGGTTGCTTCTTGGAGGAATCATCCTCCGCTGTCTCGTCGCCATTGCCTTCTATGAGTGTGTCCAACATATATATATATATATATATATATATATATATATATCATATGATGAGGTGGCTGTCCAGTGCCCTGTGGGCAGTGGTTCCTCTTTGCCTCCCGCATCGTCGTCCATACCGTCGATGTCTTCGGAGTCGAAGTCGAGCATGTCGGTTAAGTCGTCGACAGTGAATACTAAGTGGGTGGTGGGTGGGTGGCGAATTTCTTCGTCATCTGTATCCCAATCCTGCCGGACATAGTCCGGCCAGGACTCTCCTGACAAGGAGAGAGACCTTAATGAGTTTAGTATGTCGCCGAAGGGCGAGTGCTGAAAGATATCCGCGGAGGTAAACTCCATGATCGGCGCCCAATCGGATTCGATAGGCACGGGCGCAGGCGGTTCGGAGTCCGTGGCCAGGGAGGAATCCGGTAGTTCGGCGTCACGACTCCCGGTAAGGTCGATACTCGGCTCGATCGCCACTGAGGATACGGCATCCGTGTTGGGGTCTATCCACCCGTCCATGGATGGCGCAACTAGTTCCGAATTGAGGGTCGGAGAGGTTGCTGGCGCGATCTCCTCAACACTGTCCGATGGTAGAGCTAAATCATGCTCATCGTGACCGTGTGGCGCTCAAGGCAGGGGCTCGAATCCGTCGAAGATCAAGTCCCCGTGGATATCGGCCGTGTAGTTTAGGCTTCCAAACCTGACCTGGTGGCCTGGGGCGTAACTCTCGATCAGCTCCAGATGGCCAATCGAGTTGGCCTGCAGTGTGAAGCCGCCGAATACAAAAATCTGTCTGGGGAGAAAAGTCTCACCCTAGACTGCATCGCTATCGATGATCGAAGGAGCCATCAAGCCTAACGGCGACGACACAGAGGAACTCTCAATGAAAGCACCAATGCCGGTGTCAAAACCGGCGGATCTCGGGTAGGGGGTCCCGAACTGTGCGTCTAAGGTGGATGGTAACAGGAGGCAGGGGACATGATGTTTTACCTAGGGTCGGGCCCTCTTGATGGAGGTAAAACCCTACGTCCTGCTTGATTATTCTTGATAATATGAGTAGTACACGAGTTGATCTACCACGAGATCGGAGAGGCTAAACCCTAGAAGCTAGCCTATGGTATGATTGTATGTTGTCCTACGGACTAAAACCCTCCGGTTTATATAGACACCAGAGGGGGCTAGGGTTACACAAGGTCGGTTACAAAGGAGGAGATATCCATATTCGTATTGCCTAGCTTGCCTTCCACGCCAAGTAGAGTCCCACCCGGACACGGGACGAAGTCTTCAATCTGGTATCTTTATAATCCAACAGTCCGGCCAAAGGATATAGTCTGGCTGTCCGGAGACCCCCTAATCCAGGACTCCCTCAACCGCGCCATCACGGTCGGGTGGGGGTTAAGAGCGGGACAGGGGGGGTCTAACTCCCCCATACCCATTCATCTCTTTTCCCCACCACATCCCTCTCTCCTGCCCAAGAACGGCGCCGGAGGACCTCGTCGGATCTCCGTATCTGGCCACTCTCCTCGCATTTCGACCGGTGGGATCATTCCCTACCTCGCCCTCTTGCCATGGACCCCAGTATTTCCCCAAGTCCTTCCCTTTTTGTTCCGTTCTTGAGCTTCTAGGTCTTGGGGAGATGCATGTATAGTTCGTGTGATTTTCGGCTAAATCTTTGCAAGATGGGATTGTAGGAGATTGCTAGTGCAGTAGACATGATTTTTGGAGTGATACAACAGTATAGTTTGATCAATGGTAGTACCGATCTAGTGTTGCGGTTGTTTCTAGATCCGGATCCATATCCAGATCCGTTGTTCATGTGGCTGTCAAATCCGTGCGGTACTACCACTCCTCCTAGAGCGGTACTACCGCACCCTCACCCATGAACTGACCTCGGCGTGGTACTACCACTTCCAGAAGCGATACTACCGCCCGGGGCGCAGAAGTAAAAAATTACTTCCGCTCCAGGCGAGGTACTACGGTGCCACTCCGGCACAGTACTACTGCGGCTGGAGCGGCTGTAAATTTTTAGTTCCATAAGCCTGTCCGGTACTATCGTACAATTGCAAACTTTGCTGTTTTGTCCATCCGAATCTCGTGTTTTCTTGTTTCATTTGGTTCTAGCCCTCGTCTTTGCAATAATCCTTCTCGGTTTCTCTCATGTTTGCATTGTGTGTCATAGGTGGTGGCTCCGGTTCCAATGTGCGTTGTTCCAATCCCAGCCGTGACACGGGCTCGAAGCGCCTGCGCAACCCAGAGGAGGTTCTAGAGGGCTCCAGTGCCCCCCAACGCAGGACCAAGTCAACCGCCGCCAAGACCAAGGAGCCAACAATGGGCATGGATGAGATTCCTCTAGCCGAGTTTATCACTCGCAGGAGGATCAACCCCTATGTGAAGCCTTGTGAGAATTTCAGAGGGAATGAGTTGTTTTGGACCAAGCAACATAACCTTATCTTCCTGGATGTGATCAAGGACAAGCAGAACATCTACGTCGACATGCACTGGATTAACATGGTTCACATGAGGAAGGATAATCACCGGGAATATTTTGGTGAGGCTTTGGACCTGGTGGAGCAATTTGGCATTGAGGACTTGTTCACGTTTCACTTGGACTATGACCCAAAGATTGTGGCTCATTTCTTTGCGTCGGTCCACTTCCATCCTGATGAGGAACGGACCATGATGTGGATGACCAATGGGCACAGGATGACTGCTAAGTGGAAGGAGTTCATGGCGCTGTTGCATGTTCGTGATGAGGGGCTCAAATCGCCCATTGGTGTCCGCCCTCATGCCAACCCCGAGTCGGCCAGCAAGGACAAGCTTCAGTCGTACCTTGTTGAGAAGAAGCTTGGCATAGACAAGTAGACCTGGGTGCTAAATCCATTCCTTGACATCATGCACTAGATCTTCCGCAACTCCCTCTTTCCACGCATTGGTGACAAGGATAAGGTGCATGCTTATCTTGTGGACATGATGCTCATCCGTGAGAAGGCGCGTCTCCATGAGACGGAACCACTTGATGTCTCACATATCATGTGGTGTGAGCTGCAGTTTGCCGTGCTCAACCGTAAGGTGCCCATCTATGGACCCTACCTGCATCTCTTGATCTCAAAGACTTGGGAGCAGCTCTATCCCAATGAATAGTTTGAAGCCCCCAACTGGATTTGTCATGAGCCTATTAAGCTGCTCATCAAGAACAAGTGGGCTAACACCACTACCCGGGCTGGGGCAGAGGCTGCTAGGATGGATGTGGATGAGGATGAGCTCGAGGAGGAGGAGGCGGATGAGGACAGTTCTGATGGATACACTGCTCCATCGTCTGAGCCCACTTGGGCTAAGAAGCTAAAGAAGAAGATGAAGGCTCTGTTCTGCATGTAGGCCAAGGGATAGTACAAGTCCCATGTTGCTCAGAAGGAGAGTCGCCGACGTGACAAGAGGATCTTGAGGACGTTTCGCGAGCATGTGTCGAGCGGGTCCGAGAGGGTCATCACTCTTGAGGCTGCCTGAGGGTCATCACTCAATCAGGGTTACCAGCGGACTGAGTTAGAGGAGGAGCCCATTCCCGCTGCCGAGACCGAGAGGAGCGTGATGAGTGATCACTACAGCTGAGCTACCACCTGTATCGTAGGTTTCCTCTCTGCCTTTTTGGTGTCTCGATGCCAAAGGGGGAGAGAGTGTAGGATTTGCGTGTCTTGTGTCGTGTCTTGTTTCACTTTGTTGCTTTGCTTTCGTTTTGTTGAACCTCGTTTGCTTTGGTTTGGTTTGTGCTCGTGAAACCTGGTTCCCTATCATATGGTGTAAGACATATGCACTCTAGCTTATCTTATTATCTTTTATGCTTAATACCCCGTGAGCCTATGCTATCTTGTGCCCATTACTTTATGCTCACACTGGTGCCCGTCGGTCCTAAACAAACAGTCTTTAACCCCTTTCTGCGACGGCATTTGGAACCGTCACCAAGTGAGTGTGGGCGATAGGGGGGTCCTTCCTACACGACCTAGAAATCGTCGGCGATAGGCCCTCTTGGGACACAGGCTAGGGCCGTGTGCGATCGAGCGAGGCATCGAAACCCAGTCATTTTCGTAGGTATGTACATCCCACATGGCAATCCGATAAAATCATTTCCGTAGGTATGTACATCCCACATGGTGAATCCCAGAAAAACATTTCCGTTCGTATGTATATCACACACAGTCAGTCCAAGGAATACGTTTCCGTTCTTATGTACATCCCACACAGTCAATCCAGGGAAAATGTTTCTGTTCGTACATACATCTCACACAGTTTTATTTGTAGGCTCATGTGTGAAAGGTGTAACTATCACACACGGTCTGCCTTAGTTAACTGTTTGCTTTTATCAACTATATCACACAGGATTTGATGAAGAAAACTATGTGGCATTGTGCTATCCATCGCAAGCGTTTTTACTGCTAGAACCGTTTGCAAAGGTCCATGGAACATTTAGCAGGTTTATTAGTTTACAATTAATAATTCCAATATTGCGCAAATTCACATTTCATATCGAACAGTTGTTTGCCAATTTCATATCAGGCACATAAATATATTATAACATCACAGTACGGTAGCTACATGAAAACAACACGGTACAACATATAGCTACTTCAACTTCATAAGAACAATATATTCATTTCCCTAATCGAGATCATCCAAGCTCGTCTTATCCACCTCTGCTTTTAGTTCAGTAAGAACCTGTTTTGCACGGGCCAACTGGGAAAGTGCCTCCTCCTTCGCCAACACCATCTTACCAAAGTCTGATTTTAAAAATCTGAGCTCATTCTCCACCTTCAACTTTTTATCCTGCATCTTCAAAAATTCTTCAGCGTTGACAACAGTTTCTCTAAGCCTACATTTGTTCTCTTCCTCATACATGCTCCAGAGCTTCGCTAGGCACATCTTCAAAGACTATGACCACTCTTGATCAACCCACTCCAAGTAAGAACACTTCTGGTCATCCTATAATATTTAAAACTAGATTAGTAACAATTGTAGGGGAAATGGGTTTATAGCAACATAGAAAATCACCAATGATTATTCTGAAAAACTGAAGAAACATGTTAATTATGACATATCTTCTCAAAAAGATCAATGTGAAAATGAAATAATTGGTACTGAGACAACAACCAAATTCTGGAACATCAGAAGCTATAATTAACTACAACGATGCTACAAGTTCTAACTCATGTACAATAAATAACAAATTGTAAATTTTATGAGGAAGGTAAATATAACTGCAACAACAATGCGACAGTGTTTGGATGACAACAAATTGATACTAACAGGTGTGTACATGCACACTTTTAGTAACATAGAACTAATAGCACTAAGGCCGTCCACTATGTATGCCAAAACTGGGGTAAAGACAACTATTGCTACATCTCGCACCGGTGCCTTGCATTGGCAAGCCGATGTAGCGGAAAAAATGGACTCGGACTCCGAAGCACGTAGTTGCTCCGATGCCCAGTTCCTTCATGCCATAAAGATTTAGTATTTTACTGCTTGGCTACTCGGATGTGTGACCAAAGTTGGCTGCACAAACTGCTGAAGCAGTGCCAAATAATTTTCTAATGGCACCGCTGATGAGATGGCAACAATTTAAGATACTAGGTACAAACTGTGACACTGTCTTAGGATGCGTTTGGTTGACGGTGTGGTATGAATGGGTTGGGACCGTGACAATGTATAAATCACATCTAACAAATGATTTGTAACAACGAAAGAGGGTCTAACCTTCTCTGCACATGCCAGGAACTTCCTCCCACTGTCCACAAAATCAAACGCAACTAGCTTCACGCATGGAGATTGATGGTGACAACGAGCAAATAGATCTTCAGCCACCCGCTCTATTCGTTCCCACTGATGGTCCTAGGGAGATACAAGAGGAAGAAATGACTCAAATCGACCGCCAGGTAAAAATCATTCATTCCAAGTCATAGCCCGAGAGAGAGAAGAGAGGCATACCCGGGTGGTGAAGGAGTCGTCGCCGGAGGAGGAACCACCGGAGAGGTCTTTGAAGAAGACCATGGCGACCCCGGCGGTAGGATGCGAGATGGCGAGAGCGAGGAAGCGACTATAGCTTAGCAAGGAAGGAAGGAAGGAAGGAGGAAACAGGGGAAATGTGACTTGTGGTCAGGGAGAAAAGGGGGTGGGGAAGGGGGGTAGATATTTTGGCGGGTATGCCAAAATTTTGGAAATGCGGAGGGAAACTTTGCATGCGGTGCCGCCGGACCATTCACTTTGAACGATCGTGTGCATCGCAAACAATTCTACTGCTTTACGCACATGGGATGAGTTTGATAATTCAAATTTTGGTGGAAATTTCCCCGTGTATGTCATTGCATAATTTAACATCGCTTGCTAATTTGGGCACACAAAAGAGCGTACAGCAGACATACCACACTTACTGAATCGAGCAATTTTAGTAATTAAACAGAGCCAGTTGACCTAAACATTGCTCTAACAAAAGACCAGCATTAAAAACAAAGCCTAAGTACGCATAATTTTAACAAATCGGCCGCCGTGCCGGCCTATGCATCACTGGTGTGAGATGAGACGTCGATGACTTGTCCTGGCGACATACCGCCGTTGGTGGACTCCGCATCCCCCCTGCTGAAGTCAACCGCGTCCTCGTCCTTGTCCTCGGCGCCACCCTCAAGGTTGTAGTACTCGTAGTAGTGGCTGCGCTAGAGCTCGTGTTGGTACTCCACCGCCAATTCCTTCACGGACAAACTCTTCCCTACCTCGACCTCGGCCTCGCGCAACTCCTCCTCCCGGTGCTCCTCAATGTCTGCCGCCTCCTGCATCTCCAACTCCCGGTCGGTGATCTCATGAGGAAGCAGGTGCTCCATGACCACCGCCGCCTTTTCATACGTGGGTTGCATGCTGGAGTCCGAGGTGGCCTGAAATATCTTGGCGTGTGCATCCTCGATCTTGGCGTGGATGGCCTCGACCCAGGCCAGGGCGACATCAACGGCACGGACGGAAGCTCGAGCGCTCTCGGCGTTTGAAGCCGCCGTCGCAGCAGCTGCTGCAGCCGTCTCGGCTGCTGCAGCTACCCTTTCGGCTGCCACAAACGCCATCTCGGCGGAAGAGGCCATGCTCAATGCGAATGCGGTGGCACTCTCGGCGCAGGCAGCGGCGCTCGGGGGTGACGCGTCCATCGTACGGGCCTTCACAAAGCGTTTCCACGGCGTCATCTTTGCAAGAAGGGGGTGCGGTAATGGGGGTAGGGATTCGTGGATTCGGAGGTTGCTGGCACCGGAGCAGATGAGCCGATGAACCTTAAGGAGGGAGACTTAAATAGACCCAAATATTTTCATCGCAAAGGTTTCTAGAAAACAACTGTGTGTGATGTTGTAGATATTTTTTATTAGCTGTGAAAGACGAATTTGGAGTACAGTGGCAACGGATGGTGTTTTAAATGTACGAGAAATTTTGTAGTACTAATACAACTGTCATGTCAAATTTTGGAAAATTTCAGGGGTCATTTGACCTTTTAAGACATTTAAGTGTTTTTCTAGCCATTTAATGACCGTAATTCAAATTTGAACAACATCTACATGCAACGCCTAACCAAAATGGTTTGAAAAATCATATATGTGTACTAGTGTGCGAGTTAATTCCATGTGCAGTAAATTAGAAGGAATTTTCAAACATATTAGTCTCACGACATGGACACATGCATACATATGCATGGAGTGACATGGCATTTTAATTCCAAAAATTAAAAAAATGATCAAAAAAACATGAAACCTTCGTTGATGTCATGTCATGCCACCATGATGATGTGGTAAAAAAATTGGCATGTTTGACAAAAGTTTGGACACACACCCATCACAAACCGGAGCAACTCACTAGAAGGCTCGTGATTCCGAGAGGGAACAATGCATGTTTGATGACGAACGGGAAATAGCTTCCTCTTACGGCCTTCAATTTTATTTCTACGTCTAACGTGCACTACTACAACTGTAATGTGAATTTTTTGAAAATTTTAGGGGTCATTTGACCTTTTAAAGACATTTAAGTGATTTTCCAGCCATTTAATGACCGTAATTCAAATTTGAACTACATCTACATGAAAACCTAACCAAAACGGTTTGAAAAATCATATCTGTATACTTGTGTGCAAGTTAATTCCACGTGCAATAAATTAGAAAGAATTTTCAAACATATTGGTCTCATGACATGGACACATGCATACGTATGCATGGAGTGACATGGGATTTTAATTCCAAAAAAAACATGAAATCTTGGTTGATTTAATGTCATGCCACCAAGATGACGTGGTAAATAAATTGGCCTGTTTGACGAAAGTTTGGACACACTCCCCTCACAAACCGGAGCAACTCACTAGAAGGTTCGTGGTTCCGAGAGGGAACAATGCATGTTTGATGACGAACGGGAGATAGCTTCCTCTTATGGCCTTCAATTTTTTTTCTGCGTCTAACGTGCACTAATACAACTATCATGTGAAAATTTTAAAAATTTCAGGGGTCATTTGACCTTTTAAAGACATTTAAGTGATTTTCTAGCCATTTAATGACTGTAATTCAAATTTGAACTACATATACATGCAACGCCTAACCATAACGGTTTGAAAATCATATTTTTGTGTACTTGTGTGCGAGTTAATTCCATGTGCAGTAAATTAGAAGGAATTTTCAAACATATTGGTCTCAAGGCATGAGCACACATGCATGGAGTGCCATGGCATTTTAATTCCAAAAAAATTAAAAATGATCAGAGAACATGAAACCTTGCTTCATTTAATGTCATGCCACCAAAATGATGTGGTAAAAAATTGGCCTGTTTGACAAAAGTTTGGACATACACCCCTCACAAACCGGAGCAACTCACTAGAAGGTTCGTGGTTCCGAGAGGGAACAATGCATGTTTGATGACGAGCGGGAGATAGCTTCCTCTTACGGCCTTCAAATTTTTTTCCATGTTTAATGTGCACTACTACAACTGTCATGTGAAAATTTGGAAAAATTCAGGGGTCATTTGACCTTTTAAAGACATTTAAGTGATTTTCTAACCATTTAATGACCGTAATTCAAATTTGAGCTACATCTACATGCAACGCCTAACCATAACGGTTTGAACAATCATATTGTTGTATACTTGTGTGCGAGTTAAAAAATCATTAGACGATGTAAATATCTAGTGTTCAAAAAAGAAAATGTAAAGATCTGGCAAGACGACTGCCCCCCACACGATTGGCACTCTATCTTGCGGCTCGAGGTTTGGAAGGTGAGTGGCGGGGATCATTAATCGGACACGGTTCTGCATTGGAAACCATCGATTTTGGATATTATGTTCACACACGGATTTTGCTTCGGGAATCGTGTGTAATTCAAACTACAGTACTCGTAAATTCTGGCGGCCGGCGTGTGTACTGTCCCCGTCGATCTAGATTTCGGCCGCCAATAAATACTACCTTGCTCATGTCGTCCCGCATGCATTCTCATCTACATCCTCCCCTTGCTCGCCCTCTCTCTCTCTCAAATCTCTGCCATGGCGCCGCTAGTCTGCCGACGCGCCGACGAGGATTCTCCGCCCCCTGAGGACGCTCACTCAATTAGCAGCGACGAGTACCCCTACGCACCGCCTCACAAGGTTGTGCCGGACCCCCAAACTTTGGATTGGTTTTAGGGCCAATACAATCTTTGTTTGTGGAAGTCGCTGCCGCCGGCTGAGAAAGCAGGCAAGTGGCATTCAAGAAGGAGATGGTGGAGGAGGAAGCCAGGTACCAGGCGACCTGTGAAGCCCATGATGCCGCCTGGAAAAAGGAGGCGGTGGAGCTTTGGGGGCAGGTGCGTCGTCGTGCCGGAGGAGGTGTATGAAGACGGGTACTTCACGAGGAAGGTCATAGGCGTTGGGTGCCTCGTCGCTGCGTGGATGTGGGACGATAAGCTTCCGTGTGCCACCGATGAGGAGCTCCGGTGGGTGCCCAATGAAATGGCAAGATCGGTTGCGCGCGTCCGCCAGCAAGAGGCAGATCGGTACGTCAAGCGCTGCGAGGCGGAGGAGGCGGAGTACTGCCTCCGCATTGGGAAGACGCCGCGCACCAGGGAGCTGCTGGCGAGGGGATGCCGGAATACTGGCCCCAGGAGGGATTATTACTATTAGTATTGTCCATTTTCAATTTTATGCATTGTACCTAGTAGTTAAGTATCATCACGTATATGTGATTATATTATATATATATATATATTATGTGATGAACTAATGAACAATTAATATATATATTATGAATTCCATTTTCTATTTGTTTTTGTATACTAATTTGAATCTAGCTGTTATCATCCACATATACAAAATGGAAAGCGTATACACACATTGAAACATAACTTATAAGAATGGAAAATAGAGTACACACACTGAAACAAAGTAATAAATAGAGCAATACTATGATTGCTGTGAATACATAGCTATCCACGTCGAAAACGCGTCCATGAGACCATGACCAGCAGCCCTTGCCTACAGTAGCTCTTGGCTCTGCCTGAACTCGTGCTTGCGTTCGTCCAAGTGGTCGACACGCTCACGGTACATCTGGAGTGTGATCTCGAGCTCCAAGTTGGCTATTTCATCAGAGATCACTAGCTCGAGGATGCGACGGCCATGTTCCTCTACTGCGCCCAGGTGGACACCTGGGCCATGGAGGCGGTTGAGCCTACGGACCAGCGCGTTGGCATCCAGCGGGCCGCGGACAAGGTGAACGGTGGCACCAATGCGAATGGCGTGGCGGGCGTCCGGTACAAGTACGGCGCGGCCGGCCTCTGGTTCAAGTACGGCGCTGAGGGCCTCTGCCCACTCCTGGCGAGGAAGGGGTACTGACCGGATGTGTACCCAGCTGCGACGCCGTGTTGACAGCAGGCAAGCGCTGATGGATCTGCTCTTGCTGTGCGGCGCGCCGCGCCTCTCGCTCTGCGGTGCTCCAACGGTCTCGCCGTGCAGCGAGCCACAGCCTATCGGCACGGACGCGCCTAGCTTTCTCTGCGGCGCGCCATCGATCATGTTGTGCGGTGAGCTGCAGCATGTCGGCGCTGACATGCCTATCTTGATCTGTGATGGTCAAGCGCCATGCACCAAAGGTCTACTCAACCCTGGCAATGACGCACATCACGACGTCGTCCATCGCGTTGCCGGGGAGCACCTCGGCCTCGACGGGCCGTGGCGCCTGTCGTTTTCCTCCTCGATGAGGTTGATGGCAGAGGCGACGCTTTGGTGGGTTAGCATGCTTGGAAGAGGTGGATGTGCTACAGGCTGCGCTTGTCGCCTCCGTGCGTCGCACGCCGCCTATGCGCAATATCGCTGGGTGGCGGGAAACAGGTGAGGAAATGGAGGGAAACGGTGGCGTGTTCATAAAACGCCATCAATTAATGGAAATTTAGCATAGGAACATCAAGCTAGCACAAGAAGGAGACCCTTCGAGAGCACACATCGAGAGCACACATCGCACACAGTTTCGAGAGCACATATTCATTACCTTGCCTCCTTGCTTAATGTTAGTTATATTGTTGCAAGATATGCCTCGTCTATAAAATATAGGGGGAGTGTTGATCCTAGTATGTGTGCCATGCAGTCCAAAGCATCTCTCTAGAGAGCACACATCTAGGGGGAGCCCGTCTATATTTTATACATGTTGAGTTTGCCTATGTTTCATTTTATATCCCTATGTGCAAATCCCGTATTGTCACCAATCCATCAAAAAGGGGGAGATTGTAAGGGCATATTTATCCCTAAGTGGTTCTGGTGATTGATGACAATGCATTTGCGGACTAATCGTGTGCATTGAGCTTTTCAGATATCTCATGATTTTGGAACAAGACGATTCATTGCCCCTTGGAGTCTAGTGAAGACGGAGTTTTCCCTACGTATCTTTTCGGTAGATTTGAGTCGTAGGAAAGCCGTACTATTAAGAGGGGGTCCGCGTTGGAATGGTTTGGGTGGAATCATCACGTACACGTCTATTCCTTTCGCACCCCTTTCCTTTGCACCTTTGGAGCAACCACCGTTTATCCGTGTCTCTGCAAAATGAAGGACTCCTAGTGTTTGTTGTGCTATGGCATGCGGTGGTACTGCTCATGGGAGCAGTAGTACCATAGTGGCCCACGGTAGTACCGGCCGAGGTCGCGGTAGTACCGCTACCCGGGCGTGGCAGTACCGTGGCCTCTGGCTAGGCACAGTAGCATGAGCGGAAGTAGGGGCGGATGTAATTTTTTACATCCGCGCCCTACGCGGTAGTACCGCTCCCTGTATGTGCTAGTACCGTGTCGGAGTTTTGCACAGATCGATACTCAGCGGAAGTACCACGGATGTATTTTTATTCGTCCGTGCCTTCCCAGCCCTGACAAACCCTGCCTTGCGGTAGTACCGCAAGGGGGAGCGGTAGTACCGCTCTTTGCTTCAACGCATCAGGGCTGGTCTAGCTTCTGCCGCGCATGCGGTAGTACCGCAGTGCCTCGCGGTAGTACCGCAGGCCGGTGCGGTAGTACCGCATGTCTGGTGTGGTAGTACCGCACGTTGCGGGCTGAGTAAGTGGATAACAGTTGGATTTATCCAATCACTATAAAAGGGGAATCTTCTTCTCCGAGTTGACCACCTCTTCCATCCCTAAGCTCCATTGTTGCTCTAAGCTCCATTTTCGCCCGATTTGTCTCCCTAGCCAATCAAACTTGTTGATTTTCTAGGGATTGGTTGAAAAGGCCCCGATCTACACTTCCACCAAGAGAAATTTGATTCCCCCCACTAATCCCTTGCGGATCTTGTTACTCTTGGGTGCTTGAGCACCCTAGATGGTTGAGGTCATCGCGGAGCCAAATTCCATTGTGGTGAAGCTTCGTGGTGTCGTTGGGAGCCTCCAATTAAGTTGTGGAGATTTTCCCAACCTTGTTTTTAAAGTTCCAATCGCCGCCTCCAAGGGCACCAATAGTGGAATCACGGCGTCTCGCATTGTGTGAGGGCGTGAGGAGAATACGGTGGCCCTAGTGGCTTCTTGGGGAGCATTGTGCCTCCACACCACTCCAACGGAGACGTACTACCTCTCAAAGGGAAAGAACTTCGATAACACATCCTCGACTTCATCGGCTCCACTCTTGGTTATCTCGTACCTTTACTTGTGCATGCTTATATTGTGTTGCATCCCTTGCTTGCTTGTGTGCTTGTTGTTGTTGTTGTTGCATCATATAGGTTGCTCACCTAGTTTCATATCTAGACAACCTACTTTGATGCAAAGTTTAAATTGGTAAAGAAAAGCTAAAAATTGTTAGTTACCTATTCACCCCCCTCTAGTCAACTATATTGATCCTTTCAGAAGTGATGTCGATTGAAACTGTGTCAGCATTTCCCCAAAGAGGAAGGGATGATGCAGTACAGCTACGGTAGGTATTTCCCTCAGTTATGAAACCAAGGTATCAATCCAGTAGGAGAACCAAACAACACTATGTTAACAGTACCTGCACACAAAAAACAAATACTTGCAACCCAACGCGTGAGAGGGGTTGTTAAACCCTCCTAGGTAACGGCGCCAGAAATTGGCGAGTTGATGGGACAATAATTGTGATAGATTGGATAAATAGCTCTCGATAAAACATGAAATAAAATAAGTAATAAAAAGTGCAGCAAGGTATTTTTGGGTTTTTGGAATAATAGATATGAAAATAAAAGAGAATAAAAATAGATCTGGAGGCAAATATGATAAAGAATAGACCCGGGGGCCGTAGATTTCACTAGTGGCTTCTCTCAAGAAATAGCACACGCTGGGTAAACAAATTACTATTGGGAAATTGATAGAAGATCGAATAATTATGACGATATCCAGGGCAATGATCAATATATAGGCATCACGTCCAAGATCAGTACACCGACTCCTGCCTGCATCTACTACTATTACTCCACGCATCGATCGCTATCCAGCATGCATCTAGTGTATTAAGTTCATGGAGAAACAGAGTAATGCAATAGGAACGATGACATGATGTAGACAAGATCTATCTATGTAGATATAGACCTCATCGTTTTATCCTTAATAGCAATGATACATACGTGTCATTTCCCCTTCTGTCACTGGGATTGAGCACCGTAAGATCGAACCCATCACAAAGCACCTCTTCCCATGGCAAGAAAAATCGATCTAGTCAGCCTAACTAAACTGAAGATTCAAAGAAGAAATACGAGGCTATAAGTAATCATGCATATAAGAGATCAAAAGACTCAAATAACTTTCATGGATAAAAACATAGATCTGATCATAAACTCAAAGTTCATCGGATTCCAACAAACACACTGCAAAAAGAGTTACATCAAATAGATCTCCAAGAGACCATTGTATTGAGAATCAAGAGAGAGAGAGAGAGAGAGAGAGAGGAAGCCATCTAGCCATTAACTATGGAGCCATAGGTCTACAATGACCTACTCACACATCATCGGAGAGGAACCAATGAGGATGATGAACCCCTCTGTGATTGTATCTAGATTGGATCTGTGGTTTCTAGAACTTGCGGCGGCTGGAAGTGTGTTTCGTCGAATCCCCTAGGGTTTTTAGAATATTGGGGTATTTATAGAGCAAAGAGGCGGTGCGGGAGGCCACCGAGGTGGGCACAACCCACCAGGACACGCCTGGTGTCGTGGTTCTAAGTTTGACAGTAGAATGGGGGCTAGGAATGTAGAGGCAAGATCCTAGCTGTGGAGGAGTTGTACACGCGAGTTTTACGAGTTCAGGCCCTTCTTGGAGGAAGTAACAACCCTACGTCTCGGAGCTCGGAGGCGGTCGACTGGATTATATGCGCGTGAGTTATAGGGGATGCGAACCCTTGTCCCTGAGGAGGGGGTGGCTTATATAGAGTTCGTCAGACCCCTCCCATCCTCAGTTACAAAGGTTTTAAGGTACATAAAGGTAGAGACGTTACTGGTAACGCCTGTAATAAAAGTACATAAATGACCATTAAAGCTATGACTTAAATCCCGACCGTTGCAGAGTGAGTGGCTCTTAGTCTTCTGGTAGTCGAGTGGTTGTACGTATGGTCGAGTGTCTTCAAGGCTGCCGAGTGGAACATGGCTTTATGGTCGAGTGGACGATGATTTTTCTTCGACTACTTCTGGTTCTTTAAGAGATGTCCTTGGGGAGGGTATCTTGATCAGATCCATGACCCTACCCTAGGTACATAGCTTCATCACCTGGCTCCCTAGGCGCGCCCAGGTGGGTTGTGCCCCCTCGGGCACCCCTTTGGTACTTCTTTGGCCCATCATGAGTCTTCTAGCCCAGGAAAATTCTCCAATTTTTTTGCTGCGTTTGGACTCCGTTTGGTATTGATTTCCTGTGAAGTAAAAAACGAGCAAAAACAGCAACCCGCACTGGGCACTATGTCAATAGGTTAATCCCAAAAATGATATAAAGTTGCTATAAAATGAATATAAAACATCCAAGAATGATAATATAACAACATGGAACAATAAAAAATTATAGATACGTTGGAGACGTATCAGCATCCCCAAGCCTACGCCACCCTCCGCCGACTCTGATCGCTGCTAGTTGTGCAGCTCCTAGCCACTGCTCAGCCGGTTGGCTCTCTGCATGAGAGGGCGACCCTGTTAGATTAGGGCCCTAACCCACCCCACTAACCCCCACTGACCTGTGGGCCCAAGGCCATTAGGCCTAGTTTAATTAGTCTAAGTCAATACCCCTGTGACAATGACTGGTGGACCCCCCCCCTAAATTTAAACTAAGGAAACTCTGGTAAAATTATGTCCCAATGACACTTGGGCCCCACTGCCCAGTTTTGACTAGTCAACAGTCAATAGTTTGACTGTTGACTGCCGAGTCAGCACCCCTCTGGCCCCACATCTAATAGACCCTGGCTAGAGTAGTACTAGGTGACAAAAGTGTTTTGTTTTTATTTCGAATTTAATTAATTCTAGAAATTTTAGAAATTGTTTAAATCTTTGAAAAATCATATAAAATAATCCGTAACTCCGATGAAAATGATTTATATATGAAAATCGATCGGAAAAATATGACGATACCGAATATGCCCTCCGTTCATCTGCCACGTGCACCTAGCATAGAGAACATGCAACCGTCCCCCTCTAGTTCGTTTGTCCAAAATTGCCAAACACCGAGGATACTTTCCCAGATGTTTTCCCCCTTTGCCAATATTGCCTAGTACGGCGTTAGGTCACCCCCTAGCACTGCGTATTGCCATGTTATGCTTTGTGTTTCTTTGATAGCTTTGTTATTTATTATGCCCCCCATGTAACTTCTTTCCGGTAGACCCCCAAGACTGTTGACGACCCCCAGTTCGACTACGGTGTTGATGACCCCTCCTTCTCGGCAAAGCTTCCAGGCAAGCAAATCCCTTTGATCAACCAGATATCACCCACTCTCTTCTCTCTTATTCTTACATTAGGTTTGCTACTATTGTTGATTCGATAGCTCCTATTCTGTTGCATAGCCTGTCATTGTTGCTACAATTGTTGATACCTTTACCTGCTATCCTAATGCCTAGAATAGGTTGCTAGTATTACATCAGTGGCCCTACACTTGTCCGTCTGCCATGCTATATTACTGGGCCGTGATCACTCGGGAGGTGATCACGGGCATATACTATACTATTACATACTTATGTTGATGATTTGGGGATGGGGGCTGAAGGGGCAGGTGGTTCCACTCAGGTAGTGGTGGGCCTGGGTTCCCGATAGCCCCCTGATGGTTACTTTATGGCAGAGCAACAGGGTAGGTTGCGACCACCTAGGAGACAGGTGGGCCTGGTCCCTGGTCGGCGTCCGCGGATACTTCAAATAACATGCTTACAGAGATCCGGATATTTGATTTGAGTCTGGCCACTGGCCTATACGCACTAACCAACTACGCGGGAACAGTTATGGGCACTCGATGTCGTGGTATCAGCCAAAACCTTCTTGACGTCAGCGACTGAGCGGCGCACGCCGGGTTGGACTGGAACGCCTACTCTTGTATAAGGGAGGCTAGGTTTGCTCACCGGCCGCGTACGCAGCATGCAGGTGTGCAACGGGCGATGGGCCCAGACCCCTACGTGCTTAGGATTTAGACCGGCGTGCTGACCTCTCTGTTGTGCCTAGGTAGGGCTGCGACACGTTGATCTTATGAGGCTGGGCATGACCCAGGAAAGTGTGTCCGGCCAGAGGGATCGAGCGTTTTGGGTAATGTGGTGTGCTACCTCTTGAGCATGCGTTGGTTTTCCCTTGAAGAGGAAAGGGTGATGCAGCAAAGTAGCGTAAGTATTTCCCTCAGTTTTTAAGAACCAAGGTATCAATCTAGTAGGAGACAACGCACAAGTCACCTAGTACCTGCACAAACAATCAAGAACCTTGCAACCAATGCAATAAAGGGGTTGTCAATCCCTTCACGGTCACTCGCAAAAGTGAGATCTGATAAAGATAGTAAAGTAAATATTTTTGGTATTTTTGTTGTATAGATTGGAAAGTAAAGATTGCAAAATAGTAAACGAGATGCGATGTAAATAAAAGAGATGCAATATAATAAGAAAGAGACCTGGGGGCCATAGGTTTCACTAGTGGCTTCTCTCAAGATAGCATGTATTATGGTGGGTGAACAAATTACTGCCGAGCAATTGATAGAAAAGCGCATAGTTATGAAGATATCTAAGGCAATGATCATGAATATAGGCATCACGTCCGTGTTAAGTAGACCGAAACGATTCTGCATCTACTACTATTACTCCACACATCGACTGCTATCCAACATGCATCTAGAGTATTAAGTTCATAAGAACAGAGTAACACAATAAGCAAGATGACATCATGTAGAGGGATAAACTCAAGCAATATGATATAAACCCCATCTTTTTATCCTCGATGGCAACAATACAATACGTGCCTTGCTGCCCCTACTATCACTGGGAAAGGTCATCGCAAGATTGAACCCAAGGCTAATCACTTCTGCCATTGCAAGAAAGATCAATCTAGTAGGCCAAACTAAACCAATAATTCGAAGAGACTTGCAAAGATATCAAATCATGCATATAAGAATTCAGAGAAGAACCAAATAATATTCATAGATAATCAAGTTCATAAATTGACAATTCATCGGATCTCGGCAAACACACCGCAAAAGAGTATTACATCGAATAGATCTCCAAGAACATCGAGGAGAACTTTGTATTGAAGATCAAAGAGAGAGAAGAAGCCATCTAGCTAATAAATATGGACCCGAAGGTCTGTGGTAAACTACTCACGCTTCATCGGAGAGGCTATGGTGTTGATGTAGAAGCCCTCCATGATCGATTCCCCCTCTAGCAGATCGCCGGAAGAGGCCCCAAGATGGGATCTCACGGGTACAAAAGGTTGTGGCGGTGGAAAAGTGGTTTCGTGGCTCCGCCTGATGTTTCTAGGGTACAAGAGTATATATAGGCAAAAGAAGTATGTCGGTGGAGCTACGAGGGGCCCATGAGGGTGGGGGCGTGTCTACCCCCCTGGGCGCGCCCTCCTGCCTCATGGCCGCCTCGTGGCGTTCCATACTTCAACTCCAAGTCTTCTGGTTTGCTTTTGGTCCAAGAAAGATCATCGGGAAGGTTTCATTCCGTTTGGATTCCGGTTGGTATTCCTTTTCTGCGAAACTCTAAACTAGGCAAAGAAAATTGGCACTGGGCCTCCGGTTAATAGGTTAGTCCCAAAATAATATAAAATAGCATATTAAATCCCATTAAACATCCAAAACAGATAATATAATAGCATGGAACAATAAAAAAAATATAGATACGTTGGAGACGTATCAAGCATCACCAAGCTTAATTCCTGCTCGTCCTCGAGTAGGTAAATGATAAAAACAGAATTTTTGATGTGGAATGCTACCTAACTTGTTTATCAATGTAATTTTCTTTATTGTGGCATGAATGTTCAGATCCAAAAGATTCAAGACAAAAGTTTAATATTGACATAAAAATAATAATACTTCAAGCATACTAACAAAGTAATTATGTCTTCTCAAAATAACATGGCCAAAGAAAGTTCATCCCTACAAAATCATATAGTTTGGTTATGCTCCATCTTCGTCACACAAAATATTCAAATCATGCACAACCCCTATGACAAGCCAATCAATTGTTTCATACTTTAGTATTCTCAAACTTTTTCAACTTTCACGCAATGCATGAGTGTGAGCCATGGACATAGCACTATAGGTGGAATAGAGTGGTGGTTGTGGAGAAGACAAAAAGGAGGAAGATGGTCTCACATCAACTTGGCGTATCAATGGGCTATGGAGATGCCCATCAATAGATATCAATGTGAGTGAGTAGGGATTGCCATGCAACAGATGCACTAGAGCTATAAATGTATGAAAGCTCAACAAAAGAAACTAAGTGGGTGTGCATCCAACTTGCTTGGTCACAAAGACCTAGGGAATTTGAGGAAGCCCATTGTTGGAATATACAAGCCAAGTTCTATAATGAAAATTCCCACTAGTATATGAAAGTGACAAAATAAGAGACTCTCTATCATGAAGATAGTAGCATTGTCCCTTCTCTCTTTTTCTCTCTTTTATTGTTTGGCTTCTTTGGCCTCTTTTTCTCCCTTTCTTTTTCTTTTTTTTCCTCACATGGGACAATGCTCTAATAATGATGATCATCACACTTATATTTATTTACAACTCAAAGATTACAACTCGATACTTAGAACAAAAATATGACTCTATATGAATGCCTCCGGGGGTGTACCATGATGTGTAATGAATCAAGAGTGACATGTATGAAAATATTATGAATGTTGGCTTTGCCACAAATACGATGTGAACTACATGATCATGCAAGGCAATATGACAATGATGGAGTGTGTCATAATGAACGGAACGGCGGAAAGTTGCATGGAAATGTATCTTGGAATGGCTATGGAAATGCCATAATAGGTAGGTATGGTGGATGTTTTGAGGAAGGTAAATGGTGGGTTTATGGTACCGGTGAAAGTTGCGTGATACTAGAGAGGCTAGCAACGGTGGAAGGGTGAGTGCGTATAATCCATGGACTCGACATTAGTCATGAAGAACTCACATACTTATTACAAAAATCTACAAGTCATCAAAAACCAAGCACTGCGCGCATGCTCCTAGGGGATAGACTGGTAGGAAAAGACCATCGTGATACGTCCATTTTGCATCATTCTTTTATATCGATATTTATTGCATTATGGGTTGTTATTACACATTATGTCATAATACTTATGCCTATTCTCTCTTATTTTACAAGGTTTACATGAAGAGGGAGAATGCCGGCAGCTGGGATTCTGGGCTAGAAAAGGAGCAAATATTAGAGACCTATTCTACACAGCTCCAAAAGTCCTGAAACTTCACGGAAGCTATTTCCAGAATATATAAAAAGTACTGAACGCAAGAAGTTCCAGAGGGGGCGCGCACCCTGGCCACGAGGGTGGGGCACGCCCTACCCCCTGGGCGCGTCCCCTACCTCGTGGGCCCCCTGGGTGCCCTCCGATGCCCATCTTCTGCTATATGGAGTCTTTCGTCGTGGAAAAAATCATAAGCAAGCTTACGGGATGAAACTCCACCGCCACGAGGCGGAACCTTGGCGGAACCAATCTAGGGCTCCGGCGGAGCTGTTCTGCCGGGGAAACTTCTCTCCGGGAGGGGGAAATCATCACCATCGTCATCACCAACGATCCTCTCATCGGGAGGGGGTCAATCTCCATCAACATCTTCACCAGCACCATCTCATCTCAAACCCTTGTTCATCTCTTGTATCCAAACCTCATATTGGTACCTGTGGGTTGCTAGTAGTGTTGATTACTCCTTGTAGTTGATGCTAGTTGGTTTACTTGGTGGAAGATCATATGTTCATATCCATTATGCATATTAATCCCCCTCTTATTATGAACATGAATATGCTTTGTGAGTAGTTATGTTTGTTCCTGAGGACATGGGAGAAGTCCTGCTATTAGTAGTCATGTGAATTTGGTATTCGTTCGATATTTTGATGAGATGTATGTTGTCATCCCTCTAGTGGTGTCATGTGAACATCGACTACATGCCACTTCACCATTGTTTGGGCCTAGAGGGAGGCATTGGGAAGTAATAAGTAGATGATGGGTTGCTAGAGTGACAGAAGCTTAAACCCTAGTTTATGCGTTGCTTCATAAGAGGCTGATTTGGATCCATATCTTTCATGCTATGGTTAGGTTTACCTTAATACTTCTGTTGTAGTTGCGGATGCTTGCAACAGGGGTTAATCATAAGTGGGATGCTTTTCCAAGTAAGGACAGTACCCAAGCACCGGTCCACCCACATATCAAATTATCAAAGTACCGAACACGAATCATATGACCGTGATGAAAACTAGCTTGACGATAATTCCCATGTGTCCTCGGGAGTGCTTTTCTCTATATAAGAGTTTGTCCAGGCTTGTCCTTTGCTACAAAAAGGATTGGTCCATCTTGCCGCACCTTATTTACTTTTATTACTTGCTACTCGTTACCAATTACCTTATCACAAAACTATCTGTTACTGATAATTTCAGTGCTTGCAGAGAATACCTTGCTAAAAACCACTTATCATTTCCTTCTGCTCCTCGTTGGGTTCGACACTCTTACTTATCGAAAGGACTACGATAGATCCCCTATACTTGTGGGTCATCAAGACTCTTTTCTGGCACCGTTTCCGGGGAGTGAAGCGCCTTTGGTACGTGGAATTTGGTAAGGAAAATCTATATAGTATGCTGAAATTTACTGTCACTTGTTACTATGGAAAGTAATCCTTTGAGGGGCTTGTTCCGGGTATCTTCACCCCAACCGGTAGAGAAAATAGTTGCTCCTCAACATACTCAACCTACTGAATTTGGAATGCCCGATGATGTTAGCTAATCCTTTTGCAGGAGATGGAACATTGCATCCCGACTTACACTTAATCTATGTGGATGAAGTTTGTGGATTATTTAAGCTTGCAGGTATGCCCGATGATGTTATCAAGAAGAAGGTCTTCCCTTTATCTTTGAAGGGAGATGCATTGACATGGTATAGGCTATGTGATGATATGGGATCATGGGACTACAAGCGATTGAAATTGGAATTTCATCAGAAGTTTTATCCTATGCATCTTGTTCATCGTGATCATAATTATATATATATAATTTTTGGCCTCGCGAAGGAGAAAGCATCGCTCAAGCTTGGGGAGGCTTTAGTCAATGTTATATTCATGCCCCAATCATGAGCTCTCAAGAGAAATGATTATTCAAAAAATTTAGGCTCGGCTTTCGGACAACAATCGCTCCCTGCTCGATACTTCTTGTACTGGTTCCTTTATGATGAAGACTATTGAATACAAATGGAATTTATTGGAGAGAATTAAACACAATTATGAAGATTGGGATCTCGACGAAGGTAAGGAGTCGGGTATAACACCTAAGTTTGATTGTGTTAAATCTTTTATGGATACCGATGTTTTCCGTAAATTTAGCACTAAATATGGACTTGACTCTGAGATAGTAGCTTCCTTCTATGAATCCTTTGCTACTCATGTTGATCTCCCTAAAGAGAAGTGGTTTAAATATAATCCTCACATTGAAGTAAAAGTAGTTGCACCTATTAAAGTTGAATAAAATACTATCACTTATAATGATCCTATTGTTCCTACTGCTTATGTTGAGAAACCACCTTTCCCTGTTAGAATAAAGAATCATGCTAAATCTTCAACTGTGGTCAACAAAAGTAATATTAGGTCACACAAACCCCCTGAGCAAGTTAAAGTTAAAACTAATGTTGCTATGGTTAAAGATCTCTTGGCCGATAATATTGATGGGCATGTTATTTACTTCTGTGATGAGACTGCTAGAATTGCTAAACCTGGTGCTAAAGATAAACATAGACCTGTCATAGACATGCCTGTTATTTCTGTTAAAATAGGAGATCATTGTTATCATGGCTTGTGTGATATGGGTGCTAGTGCTAGTGCAATACCTATTTCCTTATACAAAGAAATTATGCATGATATTGCACCAGCTGAAATAGAAGGTATTGATGTTACCATTAAGCTTGCTAATAGAGATACTATTTCACCAATTGGGATTGTTAGAGACGTTGAAGTCTTGTGTGGGAAGGCTAAATATCCTGCTGATTTTCTTGTTCTTGGTTCCCCTCAAGATAGCTTTTGTCCCATTATATTTGGTAGACCCTTCTTGAATACTGTTAATGCTAAGATAGACTGCAATAAGGATATTGTCTCTGTTGGTTTAGGGGATATGTCTCATGAGTTTAATTTTTTTAAATTTCGTAGACAACCCCATGATAAAGAATTGCCTAGTAAAGATGAAATTATTGGTCTTGCTTCTATTGTCGTGCCTCCTACTGATCCATTAGAACAATATTTGCTAGACCATGAAAATGATATGTTCATGAATGAAAGAAGGGAAATAGATGAAGTATTATTTCAACAGGGACCTATTCTGAAACACAATTTGCCTGTTGAAATTCTAGGGGATCCTCCTCCACCCAAGGGTGATCCCGTGTTTGAGCTTAAACCATTACCTGATACTCTTAAATATGCTTATCTTGCTGAAAAGAAAATATATCCTGTTATTATTAGTGCTAACCTTTGAGAGAAGGAGGAAGAGAAATTATTGAAAACTCTGAAGAAGCACCGTGCTGCTATTGGATATACTCTTGATGATCTAAAGGGCATTAGTCCCACTCTATGTCAACACAAAATAAATTTGGAGGAAGACGCCAAACCAATTATTGATCATCAACGACGGCTGGATCCTAAGATGAAAGAAGTGGTAAGAAAAGAAATATTAAAGCTCCTTGAGGCAGGTATAATCTATCTCATTGCTGATAGTCAGTGGGTAAGTCATGTTCATTGTGTCCCCAAGAAGGGAGGTATTACTGTTGTTCTTAATGATAAAGATGAATTGATTCTGCAAAGAATTATTACGGGTTATAGGATGGTAATTGATTCCCGCAAATTAAATAAGGCTACTAAAAAAGATCATTACCCTTTGCCTTTTATTGATCAAATGCTAGAAAGATTATCCAAACATACACAATTTTGCTTTCTAGATGGTTACTCTAGCTTCTCTCAAATACCTGTGTCAGTTGATGATCAATCAAAGACCACTTTTACTTGTGAAAGGATCAATATGGTTGACTAGAGGGGGTGAAGAGGCAACTAACAATTTTTTAACTTTTCTTTACCAAATTAATCTTTGCATCAAAGTAGGTTGTCTAGACATGCAACTATGTGAGCAACTTATATGATGCAACAACAACAAGCACACAAGCAAGCAAGGGAGATAACACAAATAAGCTTGCACAAGTAAAGGTACGAGATAACCAAGAGTGGAGCCGGTGGAGACGAGGATGTGTTACCGAAGTTCCTTCCTTTTGAGAGGAAGTACGTCTCCGTTGGAGCGGTGTGGAGGCACAATGCTCCCCAAGAAGCCACTAGGGCCACCGTATTCTCCTCACGCCCTCCCACAATGCAAGATGTCGTGATTCCACTATTGGTGCCCTTGGAGGCGGCGATCGAACCTTTACAAACAAGGTTGGGGCGATCTCCACAACTTAATCGGAGGCTCCCAACAACACCACGAAGCTTCACCACAATGGAATATGGCTCCGCGGTGACCTCAACCGTCTAGGGTGCTCAAACACCCAAGAGTAACAAGATCCGCAAGGGATTAGTGGGGGGAATCGAATTTCTATTGGTGGAAGTGTAGATCGAGGCCTTCTCAACCAATCCCTAGAAAATCAACAAGTTTGATTGGCTAGGGAGAGAGATCGGGAGAAAATGGAGCTTGGAGCAACAATGGAGCTTAGGGTTGGAAGAGGTGGTCAACTCGGAGAAGAAGATACCCCTTATATAGTGGAGAGAGAAATCCAACCGTTATCCACTTAACCAGCCCGCAATAAGTGGTACTATCGCGCCTACCAAGCGGTACTACCGCAAGGCAGGGTTGGACCAGCCTGGGAAGGCCGTGGACAGATAAACGTCCGTGGCTAGTTCCGCTGATTACCAACCAGTGCAAAAAGTCCGACACGGTACTACCGCTGAAGGCAAGCGGTACTACCGCGTGGGGAGCGGATGTAAAAAATTACATCCGCTCCTACTTCCACTACTCCTGCTGTGCCGGACTAGGGCTCACGGTACTACGGCTCCCAAGGAGCGGTACTATCGTGACCACCTGCGGTACTACCGCAAAGGCATGTGGTACTACCGCAGGGGCCTGTGGTACTACCGCTCTGAAGAGCAGTACTACCGCAAGCCTCAGAACAGCAACCGATAGGAAGACTTCTTTTTGCACAGACAAGAAGAAACGAAAGATGCTCCAAGATGCTAAAGGAAAGGCGGTGCAAAGAGGAGTAAACGTGTACGTGACGATTCCACCCAAACCTTTTCAAAGCGGACCCCCTCTTAATAGTACTGCTTTCATACGACTCAAATCCACCGAAAAAGGAACGTAGAAAACTGCCATCTTCAATAATCTTCGAGGGGCTCCGAACCGTCTCGTGCCTAGTCATGAAATATCTGAAATACTCGAGACACACGATTAGTCCGCAAATGCATTGTCATCAATCACCAAAAAACCTTAGGGATAAATATGCCCTTACAATCTCCCCCTTTTTGGTGGACTGATGACAATACGGGATTTGCACAAGGGATAAAGAATAGAACTTGAGCAAACCATACATCTCTAAAATAAAGACGGGCTCCCCCTAGATGTGTGCTAGTTAGATGAGTGCTTTGGACTGCACGGCACACATACTAGGATCAACACTCCCCTTATATTTTATAGACATGGCATACCTTGCAATAACAATGCTAACACTAAGCATGATAGTAGATAAGAGCATGAACTAAGTAGCACAATATAACATAATCTCGGTAAGGTGCGATAGATAGAGTGCATATGTCTTACACCATATGATAGATAAGTCTCACACGCTCAAATAAACTCAAACCAAAGCAAAGCAAACACGGTTCAACAAACCAAACACAAGCGAAGCAAACATGACACGACACGGCAAATCCCTACACTCTCTCCCCCTTTGGCATCGAGACGCCAAAAAGGCAGAGAGGACACCTACAACACAAGTGGTGGCTCAAGCGGAGTAGTTGCTCACACGCTCCTCGTCAGACTAGGCCGCGAGAATGTGCTCCTCCTCAGAATCAGTCCACCTGTAGCCTTGTTTTGCCATCCATTTAGCCTCTGGAGTGATGTGCTCCTCAGAGACGCCAGAAACATCCTCTCCAAACACCCTCATGATCTTCTTGTCGCGGCGGCGACTCTCCTGGGAGGCCACGTGAGTCCGATACTGCCCCTTGGCCTACAAGCAGAACAAGGCCTTCATCTTGGCCTTTAGCTTCTTTGCCCATGAGGGCTCAGTGGAGGGAGGTGAATATCCCGTAGAGCTGTCCTCAGCTGCACTCTCCTCCTCAATCTCCTCCTCATCAGCTGCCCTCTTAGCAGCCTCAGCCTCGGCACGAGTAGTAGTGTTAGACCACTAGGGCTTGATGCGGAGTCTGATGGAGTCATGACGGATCCAGTCAGGGAACAGAAACTCCTCATCAGGATAGATCCTCTCCCAAGTCTTCGAGATCAGGAGGAACAGATATGGACCATAGATGGGTACCTTGCAGGTGAAAACCGCGAACCGAAGCTCACACCACATGATATGTGAGACATCAAGTGGTTGAGTCTGAGACACTCGGACCTCCTCACAAATGAGCAACATGTCCACAAGAAAGGCATGCACCTTGTCCTTGTCCCCAATGCAAGGAAAGAGGGAGTGGCGGAAGATCCGGTGCATGATGTCAAGGAACGGGCTGAGCACCCACGTCGACTTGCCACTGGCTAGTTTCTTCTCAACATAGAACGGCATAAGCTTGTCCTTGTTAGCTGACTCGGCATTGGCATGAGGGCGAACACCAACCGACGTGTGGAGCCCCTCATCAGGCACTCTGAGCAAATCCATGAACTCCTTCCAAGTAGCAGTCAACTGACGTCCATTGGTCATCCAGGTCATCCTCCGATCCTCCCCAGAGTGGAAGTGGACCGAGGCAAAGAACTGGGCCACCAGCTCGGCGTCATAGTCCAGATGAAAATAGATCACATTCTCAATGGCAAACTGCTCCACAAGGTCCAAGGCCTCACCAAAGTAGTGACGATGCTTATCCTCCCTCATGTGATGCATGTCGATCCACTGCACATCCACATATAGATTCTGCTTGGCCTTGATCACATCCTAGTAAATGAGATTCTGCTGCTTGGTCAAAAATAGTTTATTCCCTCTGAAGTTTGCACGAGGATGCGCATAGGGGTTGATCTTACTGAGAGAGACAAACTCAGCAAGAGGTATCTCATCCATGTCCCTTGTTGGTTCCTTGACCTTGCTAGCAGTGGTCTTGACATTGCGCTTGGGGGCATTGGAGCCCTCTGGAACATCCTCTTGGTTGCGCAGACGCTTGGAACCCGTGTCGCAGCTTGGATTGGAATGACGAGCAGGGACACCGGAGCCACCACCTGAGACACACACAAAACACAAACACACACGAGAAGCGAGAGGGGTCAAAACAAAGACCATAGCAAAACACAAGAAACTAGTAGAAAATGCATATGATAATTGCCATGAAGAAGGTTTGACAGCAGTGGTAGGATGGCCTGGTCGCATCGTACTAAAACATTAGTGCCGCTCTTAGTCGCGGTAGTACCGCGCGGTGGCAAGGTAGTACCGTGGCTCGGAGCGGCAGTAGAGCTTTAGTACCACAGCCCGTGCGGTAGTACCACGCCTGAGGAGCGGTAGTACCGTACGAGCGGTAGTACCGCACCTGCTAGGCGGTAGTACCGCACAACATCAGCTCCGAATAGATGAATCTGAGAACAACCGCGACAATGAGGCGGTACTACGGTTGATCAAATCTACCATGAGACAACATATCAAGTACACTTTCTACGCATCACTACTCTCCTACATCCTACTCTTGCAAAGATTTGGCCTAAAATCTCAAGAATCAACATGCATCTCCCCAAAACCTAGAAGCAAAAGCACGAACAAAAAGAGAGGGATTTGGGGACAGACCTTGATCCATGGCAAGAGGAAGTGGTGGGGAACGATCCCACCGGTCGAAATCCGAGGAGAGCAACCGGGGACAGAGATCCGGCGAGGCTCTCCAGCGCCGTTCTTGAGCAGGAGAGAGAGAGAGGCAGTGGGGAGAGAGATAGACGAATGGGTATGGGGGAGTTGGAACTCCCCGTGCTCGGGTCTTAACCCACGCGCCCTCGGCAGCGCGGTAGTAACGCATCTCATCACGGTAGTACCGCTCGGGCGAAAGTGCCGCACCAAAGCGGTAGTACCGCTCCCCCAGGCGACAGTAAAAAATTACTGCCGCGCACTCCACAAGCGGTAGTACCGTGGCAGGCCACGGTAGTACCATGAGCTCAAAATGATGCAAGTTTCAAACAAAAAGAAAGGGGCTACACGAGAAAAAAAACGACAAGCGAACGAGACACCGCACGAACACGCTCAGCACAAAGAAAGAAAGAAAGGCAAGAGACAACAAGGACCAACCACGATAACCTCTCCAAGGAGAGGGCGGTGGCCGGAGCCACCTATGTTTGAGTCAATTGGTATGGCACCGTGAAGAATTATCCTTGGGCCCATGACTAAAACTCGTCTTTGAAGCACAAGTGCCATCAAAATGGCTAATGTGAAAGAGTTGATCAATTTTTGCATAATGGGGGGACGGAGAGTTCATTGAGAGAACAACACCCCCCTATGTCCATGCCTACACCTAAACAAGATAACAAGTTGAGTATGGTGGGGTGTGCACTGGTTCAAGCAACATTGCTTGAATCAATGATATTTAGCTCATGCCTTAACTCGCGAAATCTTGCTTCATCCAAGGGCTTCGTGAAGATGTGTGCAAGGTTATCAAGAGTGTTGACATAGTTGAGCTCGATCTCTCCTCGCCTAATATGATCCCGGATGAAGTGATACCGGATCTCAATATGCTTCGTCTTGAAGTGTTGCACCGGGTTGAGAGAAATCTTGATTGCACTTTCATTGTCACATCAAAGAGGCACTTTGTCACAAATGACACCGTAATCCTTTAAAGTTTGCCTCACCCATAAGAGTTGTGCACAACAACTACCGGCCGCCACATACTCTGCTTCAGTGGATGAGAGAGACACACAACTTTGTTTCTTGGAAGACCAACTCACCAAAGAGCAACCGAGAAATTGGCACCCTCCGGAAGTGGACTTCCTACCCACTTTGTCTCCCGCCCAATCCGAGTCCGAATAACCTACAAGCTTGAAGTTTGCTCCTCTTGGGTACCATAGGCCAAAGTTTGGGGTATGAGCCAAATATCGAAAGATTCTCTTGACCGCCACGAAGTGACTTTCCTTAGGTGTGGCTTGAAAACATGCACAAATTCCCACACTCAACATGATATCCGATCTAGATGCACAAAGGTAAAGCAAAGAGCCAATCATGGAGCGATATACCTTTTGATCCACCGCTTTACCATTGGGATCTATGTCAAGTTGGCATTTCACGGGCATAGGAGTGGGCGATGGCTTGACATCACTTAGCTTGAATCTCTTGAGCATGTCTTGAGTGTATTTGGCTTGGTTGATGAAGGTTCCATCTCTTCTTTACTTCACTTCGAACTCGAGAAAGAACTTCAACTCTCCCATGGAAGACATCTCGAACTTTGAGGTCATGAGAGAGGCAAATTCCTCATTGAAAGCTTTGTTAGGGTAACCAAAGATAATATCATCAACATATAATTGGCACACAAACAACTCCCCTTTGACCTTCTTAGTAGAAAGAGTGGGGTCGATTAGGCCAACTTAAAAACCACGGTCTTGTAACAACTCAGTAAGGTGGTCATACCACGCACGTGGGGCTTGTTTAAGGTCATAGAGCGCCTTATCGAGTTGATACACATGATCGGGAAAGTAGGGATCCTCGAACCCGGGGGGTTGCTTGACATAAACCAACTCATTAATGTGTCCATTAAGAAAAGCACTCTTTACATCCATTTGTTGTAACTTAAAGTTATGAGGAGAAGAATATGCAATCAACATGCGAATGGATTCAAGACGAGCAACGGGGGCAAAGGTTTCACCGTAGTCGATACCCTCGACTTGGGAGTAGCCTTGTGCTACCAACCGAGCCTTGTTGAGAATGATAATCCCATGAGTATCTTGCTTGTTCTTGAATATCCACTTGGTTACTATGATATTGTGGTTCCCCGTTGGCCTTGGCACCAATCTCCACACCTTGTTGCGCTCGAAGTTGTTGAGTTCTTCATGTATGGCATTGAGCCAATCCGGATCTTCGAGCGCCTCATAAACCTTTTGGGGTTCAACACAAGAGACAAACGCGTGATGTTCACAACAGTTTGCTAATTGTCTATGAGTGCTTACCCCCTTTCTTAAGCTTCCAAGCACATTTGTCATGAGATGATCCTTGGTGGAGAGCTTGGAAGCAATCTTGGCGGCACGACGCTCCAATTCCTCCTTAGGGGTGGGACGAGGAGTGGTCACTTGATCATATTGAGTGTCGTCTTGAGCTTGTTCTTGATCTCGAAGAAGCTCTTGATCTTGAACTTGCTCGGAGGAGAGAACTTGACCTTGGGCATCACTTGATGTTACAACACCATCTTGAGATTGACCTTGCCCTTGGTCTTGTTCTTGTGGTTGAGGGCCTTCACTTTGTTCTTCGGAAGCGTGTGGGCCTTGGGTTGGTGATGGCTCCACAAGAGTGGAGCATTGTCCTTCTCCTTAGGCCACAAGGGGTTCCTCAATGGGTAGGATAAAACCAACACCCATTCTTCTTATGGTTTGGGGAGGAATTTCATCACCTACATCACAAGTGCCACTTTTCTCCACTTGGGAGCCGGTATTCTCATCAAACTCCACGTTACATGTCTCCTCAATAAGTCCCGTGGACTTATTGAGGACACTGTAAGAATGGGAGTTTGTAGCATAACCAACAAATATGCCCTCATGAGCTCTAGCCTCAAATTTAGACAAACGGACACCTTTCTTGAGAATGAAACACTTACACCCGAACACCCAGAAGTACTTGATGTTGGGCTTGTTCCCGGTGAGTATCTCATATGGAGTCTTGTTCAATCCTTTGCGGAGGTAGAGCCGATTTGATGCATTACACGCGGTGTTGATGGCTTCAGCCCAAAAGTTGTATGGAGACTTGAACTCCGCCATCACGGTCCTTGCCGCATCCATCAACACCCGGTTCTTCCTCTCCGCTACACCATTTTGTTGAGGGGTGTATGGTGCGGAATATTGATGCTTGATCCCCTCATCACTAAGGAACTCATCCAAGGTGTAGTTCTTGAACTCGTGCCATTGTCACTTCTTATTGTCAAGATCTTTGCATTGTGTTGACGTTGAGCCTCATTTGCAAAGTCAATGACGGTTTGTTGGGTCTCACTCTTCCTCTTGAAGAAATATACCCAAGTGTATCTTGAATAATCATCCATAATCACCAAGAAATACTTCCTACCCCCAAGACTATCAAAAGATGGAGGCCCAAAGAGATCCATGTGAAGGATCTCCAAAGGCCTCTTCGAGAAAATGATAGTCGTGGGAGGGTGAGCCTTTTCATGTAGCTTTCCTTCGATACAAGCACAGCAAGCACGATCTTTGGCAAAACTAACATTTGTTAGTCCACGGACATGGTCCCCCTTGAGAAGACTTTGCAAATATCTCATATTGACATGGGCCAAACGGCGATGCCAAAGCCATCCCACGTCAACTTTAGCGATTAGGCATGTCGCGGTCTTAGTGAGTCGCTCCGAAAAGTTGATCACATAGAGACCATTTTCGACATGTCCAACAAAGGCTACTTTAAGAGTCTTGCTCCACAAGAGAGCCACGGTATCAACATCAAAGAAGGTGGCAAAACCCATGAGTGCTAGTTGACGAACGGAAAGTAAATTGTATGCAAGGGACTCAACAAGCATGACCTTCTCGATCGTAAGATCATGAGAAATGACAACCTTGCCGAGTCCCAATACCTTAGAGGACGAGGAGTCACCCCACTCGATGTTGGTGGGCATGGATGGAATCTTTTGCACGTCCACCACCAAGTCCTTGCTTCCGGTCATATGATTAGTAGCTCCACTATCGAGCAACCATGAGCCCCCACCAGAAGAAAACACCTACAAGAGATCAATGCTTGGTTTTAGGTACCCATTTTGTAATGGGTCCTTTGATGTTAGTAACAAGGGTCTTAGGAACCCAAATAGACCATTCAATGCACTCATAAGGAGAACCAACAAATTTGGCATAAACATGCCCATCTCTAGCACGACACAACACATAAGAAGGGTTAGAGTCGTCGACTTTGTTAGGAAGGGAAGCATTGCCCTTCTTCGCATCACTACCCCTCACGGCGTTCTTCTCCTTCTCCTTAGTAGCAGCATCTCCCTCCTTCACAAAGGTTTGCTTGAGAGGAGGAGGAGGTCATTTGGCCTTGTCATTCTTCTTCTTGTTCTTAGACTTGGGCACGTACCCAATCCCTTCCTTGGCCACACCTCCCTTTTGGATGGTCAAAAGGTCGTTGAGGTTCTTCTTGCCTTGTATGCAAGACACAAGACCTTTCTCAAGTTGCTCCTTTAACTTAGCATTATCCTCAACAAGATGCACATGCTCACAACATCGGTTAGTAGCATTTGCATTATCAATTAACATCATACGAGGAAAAGTGTCTTTCTCCTTGGTTAGCTTTACTTGAAGTTGATCATGAGACTCTTTGAGGCTTGCATGAGCACCCTTGAAGACCTTGTGAGCCTTGTCAAGTAGGTCAAACTCCTCTATGAGTCTAGCAAGATCAACCCCAAGCTTGGCCTTCTCAAAGTTTAGCACACGGGAAACAACAAGAGCATGATCAAAATCTTTCTTTAACTTAGTGTGATCAACGTTGTGTGACTCCTCAAGAGACAAACGAAGACCACGCTCTTCCTCAAGAGCATTGGAAAGATCTGAAATCTCATTGGCATAGTCACGACTATGCCCCTCCATCTTGGAGATAGTATCTTCATGAGCCTCGATCATGTCATTGGATTCACCAAGTTGTTCCAAGAGAGCAACGAAATGCTTCTTGGATTTACCCTTGAGTTTACCCATAAAGGACTCAAACTCATTTTCCTCCACACTAGATCCCTCATATTCATCAATGCAATCCGTCAAGGAAGGATTATTAATAATTGTAGTTTTGATGTTGGGGGTTACCTTGTTGGTGGCTTTAGCCATGAGGCACTTGGCAGTGATGTTCTCATTGGGTGAGTCGAAGAGAGACACTCGTGGAGTTGTTGCAATGGCAACGGAGGCCATGGCAACGGACTCACCATCTTCATCATCATCATCATCATCATCATCATCATCATCATCATCCTCATGGTACTCTTCTTGAACCACGAACACCTTGTGAGGGGTCTTCTTGGTGAAGTTGCTCTTGTTTGGGAAAGAATTGGCTTTGTCCTTTCGGATGAGCTTGCCACCATTGTCTTCCCTCTTCTCATATGGGCACTCCGCAACAAAATGGCTCACATTGCCACAATTATAGAAAGTCCTCACACATTGCTTGCTCTTCGTGCCACTTGAGATGTTCTTGTTGAACTTTGGCCTTGAGTTTTTCTTGCTCCAAAATTGCCTTGAAGCAAGTGCCATGTGTTCATGATAGGCATGCTTTGTATCTTCGGGGTTGCTTTCCTCTTCTTCCTCTTCTTCTTCTTCAACACAAACCTTGGCCTTCAACGCAAGGTTGGGCTTATTTCCCCTTTGAGAGCGAAGGACCGCATTGTCGGTGGTCTTGTCCAAGATGCTCATAGCCACAAACTCATCCAACACTTCACTTGAGGACAAGGTGTGGAAGTTTGGCCTTTGACGAATGACGGAGGACATAGCCTTGTGGTAAGGCATCATTGCCTTGAGGAATTTGCGCTTGATCCAATTGTCATCCGTGTCCTTGCTCCCATGATCTCAGAGTGAAACCGCAAGCTTGGTTACTCTTCGATAAAGCTCACGAGGTTCTTCATCTTCCTTCATAGCAAACTCATCGGTTTCATCTTGCACCACTTCATAGTTGGAGCGTTGAATGCTTGTGCTTCCCCGGTAGAGAGAAACAACTTGGTGCCATGCATCTTTGGCTATGGCGTAGGGCCGGAGGTGAGGAAGATCTTCGGGTGGAATTGCATCTTGGATGATGAAGAGAGCATTCTCATTGAATTGATTATCCCCGGCTTCTCTTGGAGTGAAGTTGCTTCGGTCATGTGGATAGAAACCTTCTTCAATGATTCTCCAAAGATTAGTATTCACATGATTTAAATGACGCTTAAACCAATAGATCCAAGAATCAAAGTCCTTGTTTTTCACAATCTTAGGGGGAGGACCGACATGATTCAAATGAGTAGAGGGAATCGGTCCACCATACACAAGTGGAGGTTCCACATGGGCAAAGGTGCTGGTGCCATTCTTACCACTAGATGAAGGAGCTTTTTCACTAATAGCATCCCCCTTGTCGGAGTTAGCATCCGTCACCTTGTTAATGGGATCACCCACTTTCAAAGGTGTGGTGGATAGTTTAAGCCCTTCTATGAATTTATTAAACATGCTTTCAACCTTGGTCGTCATGGAGGTTTTCAATGTTTCCAAGGCCACATTGAATTCCTCACGAGAGACCGCAGTTTCCCCATCGCCCGTAGACGAGATAGGATTCACACCGGAGTGCTCCTCCACACCGTCTACAGTGTCAACCATACTCTTCGGACGGTAAAGTCCTTAGTAAAGAGACAAGGCTCTGATACCAATTGAAAGGATCGATATGGTTGACTAGAGGGGGGTGAATAGGCAACTAACAATTTTTTAACTTTTCTTTACCAAATTAATCTTTGCATCAAAATAGGTTGTCTAGACATGCAACTATGTGAGCAACTTATATGATGCAACAACAACAAGCACACAAGCAAGAAGGGGAGATAACACAAAAAAGCTTGCACAAGTAAAGGTACGAGATAACCAAGAGTGGAGCCGGTGGAGACGAGGATGTGTTACCGAAGTTCCTTCCTTTTGAGAGGAAGTACGTCTCCGTTGGAGCGGTGCGGAGGCACAATGCTCCCCAAGAAGCCACTAGGGCCACCGTATTCTCCTCACGCCCTCACACAATGCGAGATGCCGTGATTCCACTATTGGTGCCCTTGGAGGCGGCGACCGAACCTTTACAAACAAGGTTGAGGCAATCTCCACAACTTAATCGGAGGCTCCCAACAACACCATGAAGCTTCACCACAATGGAATATGGCTCCGCGGTGACCTCAACGTCTAGGGTGCTCAAACACCCAAGAGTAAGAAGATTCGCAAGGGATTAGTGGGAGGAATCGAATTTCTCTTTGTGGAAGTGTAGATCGAGGCCTTCTCAACCAATCCCTAGAAAATCAACAAGTTTGATTGGCTAGGGAGAGAGATCGGGCGAAAATGGAGCTTGGAGCAACAATGGAGCTTAGGGTTGGAAGAGGTGGTCAACTCGGAGAAGAAGATACCCCTTATATAGTGGAGAGAGAAATCCAACCGTTATCCACTTAACCAGCCCGCGATAAGCGGTACTACCGCGCCTGCCAAGCGGTACTACCGCAAGCTAGGCCTTACGGTACCACCGCACACCCTTGCGGTACTACCGCAAGGCAGGGTTGGACCAGCCTGGGAAGGCCGTGGACAGATAAACGTCCATGGCTAGTTCCGCTGATTACAAAACAGTGCAAAAAGTCCGACACGGTACTACCGCTGAAGGCAAGCGGTACTACCGCGCGGGGAGCGGATTTAAAAAATTACATCCGCTCCTACTTCTGCTACTCCTGCTATGTCGGACCAGGGCTCACGCTACTACGGCTCCCAAGGAGCGGTACTACCGTGACCACCTGCGGTACTACCGCAGGGGCCTGCGGTACTACCGCAGGGGCCTGCGGTACTACCGCTCCGAAGAGCAGTACTACCGCAAGCCTCAGAATAGCAACATATAGGAATACTTCTTTTTGCACAGACAAGAAGAAACGAAAGATGCTCCAAGGTGCTAAAGGAAAGGCGGTGCAAAGAGGAGTAAACGTGTACGTGACGACTCCACCCAAACCTTTCCAAAGCGGACCCCTCTAAATAGTACGGCTTTCCTACAACTCAAATCCACCGAAAAAGGAACGTAGAAAACCGTCGTCTTCAATAATCTTCGAGGGGCTCCTAACCATCTCGTGCCTAGTCATGAAATATCTGAAATACTCGAGACACACAATTAGTCTGCAAATGCATTGTCATCAATCACCAAAACACCTTTGGGATAAATATGCCCTTACAACTTGCCCTTTCGATACTTTTGCTTATAGACATATGCCTTTTGGTTTATGTAATGCATCTGCTACCTTTCAAAGATGCGTGATGGCTATATTCTCTGACTTTTGTGAAAAGATATGTGAGGTTTTCATGGACGATTTCTCCGTTTATGGATCTTCTTTTGATGATTGCTTAAGCAACCTTGATCGAGTTTTGCAAAGATGTGAAGAAACTAATTTTGTCTTGAATTGGGAGAAATGCCACTTTATGGTTAATGAAGGTAATGTCTTGGGGCATAAAATTTCTGAAAGAGGTATTGAAGTTAACAAAGCTAAAGTTGATGCTATTGAAAAGATGTCGTGTCCTAAGGACATTAAAGGTATAAGAAGCTTCCTCGGTCACGCCGGTTTTATAGGAGGTTCATTAAGGACTTCTCAAAAATTCTCGGCCTCTCACTAATCTATTACAAAAAGATATTCCTTTTGTCTTTGATGATGATTGCGTGGAAACATTTGAAATACTTAAGAAAGCATTGATTTCTGCACCTATTGTTTAGCCACCTGATTGGAATTTACCATTTGAAATTATGTGTGATGCTAGTGATTATGCTGTAGGTGTTGTTCTAGGGGAAATAGTTGATAAGAAATTAAATGTTATTCAATATGCTAGTAAAACTCTAGACAATGCCCAGAGAAACTATGCTACTACTGAAGAGGAATTCTTAGCAGTTGTTTTTGCTTGTGATAAGTTCAGACCTTATATTGTTGATTATAAAGTAACTATTCACACTGATCATGCTGCTATTAAATACCTTATGGAAAAGAAAAGATGCTAAACCTAGACATATTAGATGGGTTCTCCTGCTACAAGAATTTGATTTGCATATTATTGATAGAAAGGGAGTTGAGAAACCGGTTGCAGACAACTTGTCTAGGTTAGAAAATGTTCTTGATGACCCACTACCTATTGATGATAGCTTTCCTGATGAACAATTAAATGTCATAAATGCTTCTCGAACTGCTCCATGGTATGCTGATTATGCTAATTATATTGTTGCTAAATTTATACCACCTAGTTTCACATACCAGCAAAAGAAAAAGTTCTTCTATGATTTGAGACATTACTTTTGGGATGACCCACATCTTTATAAAGGAGTAGATGGTATTAATAGACGTTGTGTACCTGAGCATGAACAGGAACAGATCCTACGCAAGTGTCACTCCGAGGCTTATGGAGGACACCATGCTGGAGATAGAAGTGCACATAAGGTATTGCAATCCAGTTTTTATTGGCCTACTCTCTTCAAGGATGCCCGTAAGTTTGTCTTATCTTGTGATGAATGTCAAAGAATTGGTAATATTAGTAGAGGTCAAGAAATGCCTATGAATTATTCACTTGTTATTGAACCATTTGATGTTTGGGGCTTTGATTAGATGGGACCTTTTCCTTCCTCTAATGGGTATACACATATTTTAGTCGCCGTTGATTATGTTACTAAGTGGGTAGAAGCTATTCCAACTAGTAGTGCTGATCATAACACCTATATTAAGATGCTTAAAGAAGTTATTTTCCCGAGGTTTGGAGTACCTAGATATTTAATGACTGATGGTGGTTCACATTTTATTCATGGTGCCTTTCATAAAATGCTTGCTAAGTATGACGTTAATCATAGAATTGCATCTCCTTATCACCCACAGTCTAGTGGACAAGTAGAATTGAGTAACAAAGAGCTCAAATTAATTTTGCAAAAGACTATTAATAGATCTAGAAAGAATTGGTCCAAGAAACTTGATGATGCATTATGGGCCTATAGAACTGCATATAAAAATCCTATGGGTATGTCTCCATATAAAATGTTTTATGGTAAAGTATGCCACTTACCTCTTGAACTAGAACATAAGGCATATAGGGCCATTAAAGAGCTCAATTATGATTTCAAACTTTCCGGTGAGAAGAGGTTATTTGGCATTAGCTCACTTGATGAATGGAGAACCCAGGCTTATGAAAATTCCAAGCTGTTTAAAGAAAAAGTTAAAAGATGGCATGATAAAAGGATACAAAAGCGTGAGTATAATGTAGGTTATTATGTATTGCTATACAACTCTCGTTTAAGATTTTTTGCAGGAAAACTTCTTTCTAAATGGGAAGGTCCTTACGTTATCGAGGAGGTCTATCGTTTCGGTGCCATAAAAATCAACAACTTCGAAGGCACAACTCCGAAGGTGGTGAACGATCAAAGAATTAAACATTATATCTCACGAAATCCCATAAATGTTGAAACTAATGTTATTGAAACTGTAACCCTGGAGGAATACATAAGGGACACTTTCTAGAATGTTTCAGACTCCGAAAAGGAATAGGTACGTGGTACCGTAAGTAAACCGACTCCAAAACAGTTCTAATGGCAATATTTCTTCGTTTTGGAATATTTAGAAAAATAGGAAAATAAGAACCAGACCGGAAAGGACACGAGGCTCCCACGAGGGTGGGAGGCGCGCCCTACCCCCTGGGCACGCCCCCTGCCTCGTGGGCACCTCGTGTGCTCTCCGGACTCTGTTTTCTTGCACGATACTTCTTTTAGTCGGTAAAAATTCAATATATAATATCCCAAAGGTTTTGACCACTGTATCACGCAAATATCTCTTGTATTTGTTTCGAGCTATTTCTGCCACCGATTAGAGCAAGATGTCTTCTCAAGAGTCAGTCGGGGAGAGTCGGGTGTCTCATCCGACACCAGGTCCAGGGGAAAACATCGATGCCTATCACTTTGGGCCCTCAATGGAGGAAGAGATGGAAGCTGACTTGAAAAGAATAGATGCCATGGAGGAGGATCAAGAAGTTACTTCTCGTTTCCGGGCAGGATTCACGATGGGGGAACCACAGAGCTCAGCTATTCCAAAGTCGATTATCCCTTCCAATGTTAGATTTCTTTCTTATGAAAATATGAAAAGGAGTGTTACTTGTTCTCCCGCAGCTATGCAACATCCTTGGGTGAAAGGAGCTTTAGCCGTCACTAGCAAGCTCCGTAAGGAAATAATGAACCTCAAGCAGCAAGTCGATAAGCTCGAGGAAGAGAATCGTATCCTGAGGGCATCATCGCCAAGAATATCACATCACCACCCCCGAAGAAGGAGACATAATCACACGGGTATGGGCACTCCCCTTGGCAACTGCCAAGCTTGGGGGAGTGCCCCGGTGTCGTCTCACCATCACTTTTATCTTTACCATTTTCTTAGTTCGATCCTTTTAGTAATATCTTGATCTAGTAGAATAAAGTTTTAGTATGATCTACACTGCAAAAAAAAATACACATCCGTGACATTTTGGGCTGAATGAATTTTTTCTGTCATACATATGACACTTCTATGACGATAATTGTGAAAAAACCCGGTATCATCATAGATGTGGTGGGCTCCTACTTCTATGACAAAAAATGGGATTTTCGTCCTGGGCGGGCCGGAGACGTAGCTGCATGACATTCTTTGGGCCGTCCATGACGTAAAAAACCGTGGTAGAAGCGAGGGGGAGGAAAATTTCGGGGAGTTCCTGGTTACGGTGGGAGGTCGGGGGCCGAGCGATGCGCGTTTCTCTCATACACGTACGCGCGTGTGTGCGAGGCGTTGGCTCTAACTGAACCCGAGCGAGGCGTTGGGCTCTAACTGAACCTGAGCGATTGCACTGCAGGCTACGCGTTACTGAACCTGAGCGATTGATCGATGGCTGTTAACTGAACCCGATCGAGTGATTCCTTCGCTACTGCTACTAACTGAAGCCGATCGATTGGATGAACAATGAGCGTTGCGGGGGGGGGGGGGGGGGGGTTGGATGAATAGTGAGCGGTGGCGTTGCCTCTGGATGAACAGGACCCCGTGGTGTGGAGGGCTGGATGATCAGTAGACGGTGGAGGGGTGCCCGCGGAGGGGTGGTTGAACAGGACCCCGTGGTGTGGAGGGCTGGATGAACAGTAGATGGTGGAGGGGTGCCCGTGGAGGGGTGGTTGAACAGTAGTCGGTGGAGTAGCGCGCGGTGGAGGCTGGATGAACAAGAGCCTGTGGAGGCTGGAGGAGGTCGACGGTAGCCCGTGGAGGCTGGAGGAGGTCGACGGTGCAGATGAACAGTATCCTGTGGAGTCCCATTTTGCGGTACGCCACACCCCTCCCGATGAACAGGACCCCTGTTTCGACCGTAGGAGGCCCGTTTCATCCATTTTGCGGTACGCCACACCCCTCCCGATCAACAGGACCCCCGTTTCGACCATAGGAGGTCCGTTTCGTCCGTTTTGCGGTACGCCACACCCCTCCCGATCAACAGGACCCCCGTTTCGACCGTAGGAGGTCCGTTTCCTCCGTTTTGCGGTACGCCACACCCCTCCCGATCAACAGGACCCCGTCCCAAACATAGGAGGTCCGTTTCCTCCGTTTTGCGGTACGCCAGGCCTTGTTTCCATCGCCTGTTCCGTCCAAGCCCTCCCAATGAACACGACCATGCATTCCGTTCCAACCCAACCGGTTGGCTACCACGCATTCCGTTGCCTCCCGATGAACACGACGCATTCCGTTGCCTCCCCATGAACACGACGCATTCCGTTGCCTCCCCATGAACACGACGCATTCTGTTGCCTCCCCATGAACACGACGACGACGCTATTCTCCGTTCTGACCCAGCCATGTACACGAGCCCTGGCCGTACGTATGCGCAAGTAGGCATTCAAGACCCCGCCCGTATGTACACACATGTGGCCGTATTTTCTTTCTTGCACCCTGGCCACTGTATGTACGTGTACATGCTACGTGCGCCTTTACTATGACACGTACGCGCCTCTACTACGAGACGTGCGCGCCTCTACATTCACCAGTATATATGTATGTACACGTTCGCGACCAGAATGACAACGCTGTGTACGCTTCGACCAGGTGGGTCCCGACTGTCAGGCACTTCCTTGTGTGCGAAGATGTAGCTAGTGGGTCCCAGCAGTCAGGGGTGAATCGTTTTTTTTTGCCCGGACGCACTTCCTTGCGTGCAAAGATGTAGCTGGTGGGTCCCAGCAGTCAGGGGGGCGAATCGTTTTTTTCGGACGCACTTCCTTGCATGCGAAGATGTAGCTGGTGGGCCCCAGCAGTCAGGGGGAAACGTTTTTTCACAAAATATGGTGGCCCGTCCGGTGGGTCCCTGCTGTCAAGTGGAGGAATCATTATTTTGCGTGTAATAAGGAGGCACTTCATTGCTGCGGCCATGGACCCAGCTGTCAGCCTCTCCACGTACAGTCCATGTCCGATGGAAGTCGTTCCTTGACCACGTTGACCACGCCGCGCCGAGAGCACCACGGTGGTTGACGACGGCGAGGACTAGGAAGGGGACGACTCGGAGCCGGGGAAGACGCAACAGTGGATGCCCACGCGAAGAGGAGTACGAGGGTTCACTGGTTCTGCTGCGGTGTGAGGCTGCTGTCGCCGTAGAATAACAGGGGTGTGGGTGAGTAGAGGGATGGCCTGGCCAGCGGTGGGAGTAGTAGGGGGCGGGGAGGCCTCCGCGGCATCACAGCTGGCCACGGGAGGCAGGAGCATGTGGCACCACCGGCGCTGGTTTGGGCGGCTGGAGGAAGAAGACCAGAGGTTGAAGAAGCACTACGGCCGTTGGATGAACATCGTACGGTAACAGGAGCTAGAATCGTTCATACTAACTAAGTTGACAAAGCCCTCCGTCCCCGTCAACTTGGTAGGCCCACAAGTCAGCCTCCCACTATGCTAGGTTCCAGCTGGCAGGGGGAATATTCATTTTTTGTGCGTAATAAGGAGCCACTTCCTTGCGTGCGAAGATAGCTGGTGGGTCCGACATGTCAGCGGGGGGCACGTTATTTTCGCGAAATACAGAGGCCCTTCCGGTGGGTCCCAGATGTCAGCTGGAGGAATCATTATTTTGCGTGTAATAAGGAGGCATTTCCTTGTGTGTGGCCGTGGACCCAGCTGTCAGCCTCTCCACGCACAGTCTACTTCCGATGGTGTCGTTCGTTGACCACGTTGACCACGTCGCACCGAGCGCATCCAAGATGGTGGACAACGGCGAGGCCCCGGACAGCAACAAGCCGGAGATGGGAAGACACGGGAGTAGAGTCGCAGACGGAGAGGTGTACGAGGGTTAACTGGTTCTAGTGCGGTGTGGTTTGGCAGTCGGTGGAGAAGAACAGGAGGTGTGGATGGGTGGAGGGATGGCCTGGCCAACGGTGGAGTAGCGCTTCATAGCGAAGCGTGCTAAGCAGAGCTGCTAGCAGCAGGAGGCGGGAGGTGGTCCCGGCGGCGCTGGAGGAAGAAGACGAGAGATTGAAGATGGATGCCGGTCGTTGGATGTAAATCCAACGGCTAACATGTCAGAATCATTTGTTGACTAAATTGACAACGACTTGCGTTGGCTTCGACCTATTGGCCCACATTTCAGCCTCCAAAAATGTGGCACGTATTCAACCCATTTTTTCAGAATTTATAGTATTTTTTTGCGCGGTAGAATTTACAGTCAATTTGATCTTTTTTTTTGAATTATAGCCATTAGCTGGGCTGGGTGAACAAATAATATAGCGTCCATGCGGCCCATTTATTTTATTTCCTAAAAATTACAGGACATTTGCACTTTCTCGAAATACACGATTTTGCTGGGCTGATTCTAATTATAATGTTGGGTTGGGCCAGCAATGTTATCAAAAAATAAAAAGGGGATGAGCATTTTGTTATAAATATATTTAAATAATAAGTGATATTATTACATTCGTCCTTAAATCTTACCAAGCTTTTGTACACAATCACTAGGATTTTCGTGCCAAAACAATCCAGGATTTTATTTGTTAAGAAATTATTTTTATAAGTTAATAAGATGTGGGATATTGTTTTCTTACATATGTAAGTATCTGTTAAATATATGATGACAATAAAAATAATATATAATAACATATAAAATAATTTAAATATATATAATATAGTTAGAAGGGAAACATAAGTTGGACCTGGCGTTCCTATTCTTATATAGAAAAATAGAGCAGACCTCTGTGTTTTCTTCAAAAAAATACATAAATTGGGCTGCCAAAAATAAAGCCTCGGATGGGAGGTCCATAGGCCGGTCAATACATGACGGCCCTAAGAAAATACAAACAGGCCTATGGACCTCCCATCCGAGGTCGTGGGCTACGCATGTTAAAAATGAAAGCCTAGACGGGGCAGCCCAAAACCACGTCCAACACTTGCCAAAACTTCGTCCCTCGTTTTCTCTGTGTTTTGCACACTCCACATTGTGTGGGCATTTTTACTGTGCATCATATGAAGATGTGCTATGCATGAATGTTGATCAGCATGATGTTAACTAGCTGGTAGTTCCATTTTCGACCATGAATAAAACTTCCAACATGATGTAACCCTGTTTGAAAAGGCTGTGTTAATATAAATGCTCTGCCTCTGAAAGTTGCAGTTTCTTATCTGAAACTGAACTTGCAGTTTCTTATCTGAAACTAAAACTTGCAGTTTCTTCTCTGAGAATCACATTGTCTGCACTTTTATACTCCTATGAAACTACATTTTTTAAGTGCTAAAAATAGATCTCTAAATTCATAAAATACTTCATATGCTCAATACTGCAAATCTGAAATTCAAAAGACATTCATATCTGAAAGTACTCTCGAAATACACAACACAAAACACAATTCACAACCTGTAAATACTGACAACCCTAAGCTCCTCCTGACAATTCACAACCTGCCCGACTATTGGGCTGGGGGGGGCAGCCCCCTCCTATTCCTCGGCAGCAGACAGCCGCCCCGTGAGACGATGTGAACGGCGAGGGAGACGATGGCGGGGAAGCATCGTCGGGCCAACTGCTTTTCTCCTCTTGCAGTTGGGTTCGGTCGACGAAGACTCCACCGGCTCGCTCTGGCAGGACACCCTCACAAACGGCACCCTGTAGATGCTCGATCCTTCAATCTCTGGTGGATGCTCCATCTGGGATCAATACTCCCACCACCGCTCCCTCACGATCCGGTGAATCTGTTTGCTCCATGGCCCAGAGGAGCAGCTCTATGTACTCCGGCGTGACTCCCTCCGGGAGTATCGCTGCCTTTTCACTCTGTTGAAGATATTTGGCCATGGATGTCGCCGTCGCTGCTAGTTGGTCCTTGTTGTCAAACCAAGATTGTATCTCCAACATCCTAGCTAGCTTCATAGGGTCGCTGAGGGAGTCCTGGATTAGGGGGTATCCGGACATCCGAATTATATCCTTTGGCCGGACTGTTGGACCATGAAGATACAAGATTGAAGACTTCGTCCCTTGTCCAGATGGGACTCTACTTGGCGTGGAAGGCAAGCTAGGCAATACGGATATGTATATCTCCTCCTTTGTAACCGACCTTGTGTAACCCTAGCCCCCTCCGGTGTCTATATAAACCGGAGGGTTTTAGTCCGTAGGACAACATACAATCATACATAGGCTAGCTTCTAGGGTTTAGCCTCTCCGATCTCATGGTAGATCAACTCTTGTACTACCCATATTATCAAGAATAATCAAGCAGGACAGAGGGTTTTACCTCCATCAAGAGGGCCCGAACCTGGGTAAAACATCGTGTCCCCTGCCTCCTGTTACCATCCGCCTTAGACGCACAGTTCGAGACCCCCTACCCGAGATCCGCCGGTTTTGACACCGACATTGGTGCTTTCATTGAGAGTTCCTCTGTGTCATCACCGTAAGGAAGGATGCCTCATCTCGTTGTTAAAAACAACATTACCACCGAGGGAGACCTGGCTGTCGGCCAAACTCTCCGGCTAGGCAGTTTCATCATGACCGCCTGTTCGGCTGCTGCACCGACGATGACTTCTCGGGTCATCGAAAACAGCCTCCATGTCGGCTCGGAATTCGCCGAGAAGATGGATCCAATGGAGCTCTCTTCCCTAAACGAGCTCTTGGATCGCATCGCCGCCTTGGGAGTCGCTACGGACTATGATCAGATTGGGCTTAAACCCGATCAAAGGGAGATTAACTCTCCATCGGTCACCCATCATGTTGCGGTGGTGGAGGAACAATGCGGCGATTCTTCCTCTATCTTGAGGACTAACTATGTCCGGATTCCTGAGCTCTCTAAGCCGGATACCCCGTTTACGGGAGGACATCACCCAAGCCCTGAACCTAGAGTCAGGCAGCGGGCCAGACTCATCGGGCAACATCCTGGAATCCAAACTTCCAAGATCGGAAACCCCTCGGCCCCTGGGTCTCAGATCGGGTAGGGGTTCGGACTCAAACCCACCCACCCACCCAGACATAAACGATCTTTCCCACATCAGGCAAGAGCCCCATGAAACAATACATCATTATTAGGCCAGATTCCTCCTTGTGATTAACAAGGTTAAGGACTACCGCGAGGAAGACGCAGTCTCACTTTTCTGCAGTAACTGCATGGACAAGGGAATCCTTAACGCCATAAGTCGCCATGACATATCACGCTTCGCTGACTTGGCGTCCATAGTACGAAAGTACTGTGCGATTGAAAGTGCCTAGAAAACCGAAACGAAATTTTGGGATAATCCGGCTCCGAATATACACCCAGTCCGAAGTAAAAGGTTGCACTATCATAAGACACCCGAGTTAATTACAAAGAAGCAAAAACCCTCTACAGGGCGTGGAACCATATTGGAGGGATGGCTCAACGGACCCTGCAAAATTCATAGTACAGCGGATACCATACCAACAAACAGCCTTAGAGCATGTTGGATACTCCGGCTGGTGGCCAAAAGCGGCGAGGATCTTCTCATCCCAGATGCCACAAAGCACCATCCCAGGAACAACAATACGGTATTAACAGTCTTTGAGACCTTCGCATCAAATAATAGGCGCAAGCGAACACTCCACAGCATTGCCGAAATCTGCCACATAGCAGCAATAAATCCATGGAGTGACACGGCTATTACCTTCAATGCCAGTGACGAACCTAAATTCCGAACAGCCTGAGCACCAGCTGCACTGGTCCTCAGTCCAACTGTGGACATCTTTCGACTCACCAAAGTACTCATGGACGGTGGGAGTGGATTAAACCTCATCTACGAGGAAACTCTTCAAAAAATGGAACTAGACTGGAACCGCATTGAGCAAAGCAGCACAACCTTCAGAGGAATCATCCCCAGTCGGGAAGCACGTTGTGCTGGGAAAATCACACTAGATGTGGTATTCGGCACGCCGGAGAACTATAGGTCCGAAGAAATTACATTCCAAGTGGCCCCGTTCAGTAGTGGATACCACGCCCTCTTGGGACAGGAGGCGTTCATGATCTTCCAAGCCATACCCCATTATGGGTACACGAAGCTCAAAATGCCCGGGCCCAACGGAATCATCACTCTCGTTAGTGATCTAGACACAGCACTCCGCACCGAAAACAAAACAGCCGCATTCGCCCTCGAGGCATCATCCGAAGCCCTTTCGGCCAAGGACTTAACTGCGCTATGCTCCACAGTGGACAGGGACGACGTGATACTTGACAAGAGATCCAAGTCCACCTCTTTTAAACCAGCGGATGGAATAGTCAAATTCCAAGTCCACCCAATGGACCCTACAAAAACAGCCTCCATCGGGGCACAGTTAAACCCCGTCGTGGACGCCGCACTACGAGAGTTCCTGCGCAAGAATTGGGACATATTCGCCTGGCACCCCTCAGACATGCCAGGAATCCCACGCAGGCTGGCCGAGCACAGCCTCAATATCCTAAAGGGATTCAAGCCGGTCAAGCAGGCTCTTCGGCGTTTCTCTGAACCTAAGAGACAGGCTATGGGAGAGGAACTAGCCAAGTTATTGGAGGCCAGATTCATTAGAGAAATAAAACACCCGGACTGGCAAGCAAACTTGGTGATGGTACCAAAGAAGGACAAATCCTGGCGCCTATGTGTCGATTTCAAGGACCTCAACAAGGCTTGCCCAAAGGATCCCTTCCCCCTCCCCCGCATCGATAAAATTATCGATGCCACCGCAGGACACGAGTCATTGTGTTTCCTCGACGCATACTCCGGCTACCACCAAATCAAGATGGCGGAGTCCGACCAAGCCGCAACGGCATTCATCACACCATACGGCCCATTCTGTTTCAACACAATGCCTTTTGGGCTCAAAAACACCGGCGCAACGTATCAACGCATGATTCAGACATGTCTAGAGAAACAGATCGACAAAACAGTAGAGGCATACGTAGATGATGTGGTCGTCAAAACCAAACACGTCGACTCTCTAATAGACGACTTGAGGCTCACATTCGACAACCTCCGAACATACGACATCAAGCTCAATCCGGAAAAATGCGTTTTTGGCGTACCAGCTGGAAAGCTCCTGGGTTTCATTGTCTCCGGTAGAGGAATTGAAGCTAATCCGGCCAAAACTTGAGCTTTTCACAGTTGGCTACCCCAACAGACCTCAAACAAATCCAGAAATTAACTGGATGTGTGGCGGCTCTAAGCCGCTTTATCTCCCGCTTAGGAGAAAAGGCATTACCCCTTTATCGCCTCCTTTGGCGCACCGAACACTTCGAGTGGAAGGACGCCGCCACAGCCGGATTGGAAGAAATAAAAGCCATACTGGCAACCAACCCAATCCTGGCCGCGCCAAACATTGGTGAACCAATGCTATTATACATTGCGGCAACTCATCAGGTTGTAAGCGCAGTGCTCGTCGTCGAACGAGAAGCGGACGGACATAAATTCCCTCTTCACAATCCGGTATATTATGTATCCACTGTCCTCACTCCATGCAAATCACGGTACCCACATTATCAAAAGATAGCCTATGCGGTATTCATGGCATCCCGGAAGCTGTGACACTACTTTCAAGAGTGTTCAATTACACTAGCCTCGGAAGTGTCACTTAATGATATTATAAACAACTGCGATGCCACAGGACGGATTGCCAAATGGGCCATTGATCTCCTCCCGTTCGACATAACGTACAAACCTCGGCGAGCCATTAAATCGCAAGTATTGGCTGACTTTGTCGCCGAATGGACGGAAGCCGAACTCCCTAAAGAGTACGGCGCATACTCCAATTGGATCATGCACTTCGACGGCTCCAAAATGCTGGCCGGTCTGGGGGCTGGCGTCATCCTGACGTCCCCAACCGGAGATACCGTTCAGTACGTACTGCAGATACTGTATACAGACTCCAACAACACAGCCGAATACGAAGCCCTGTTGCATGGTCTTCGGATGGCAGTCTCCATGGGCATTCAACGCCTGGAGGTGCATGGGGATTCGAACCTCGCAATATCCCAAATAAATGGAGACTTCGATGCCAAGGATCCGAAGATGGCGGCCTATCGAAATGCCGTCCTAAAGATGTCAGCTCGGTTCGAGGGGCTCGAATTTCACCATGTGGCTCGGGAAAACAATCAGGCGGCGGATATCCTCGCCCGCATCGGCGCAAAACGCGACGCGGTCCCCCCAACATCTTTTTGGAGAGGTTGTTTAAGCCATCGGTGGTATGGGAAGGGGACACCGGTAACAATAGTCCGGACCCGGCCAAAATGCCCGATACCGAACACTCTGACATAATCGGAGGCTCTGCCACCGAAATAACACCTTCAGCCCACGTAATAATGGCCGTCATCGCCCCGTGGACAGAACCATTCCTGGCCTACCTAACTAGGCAGGAACTTCCCGAGGACCAAAATGAGGCACGCTGCATAGTGCGGCGATCTAAAGCCTACAGGGTCCACGAGGGAGAGTTGTATAAGAAAAGCACTACCGGAGTCCTTCAAAGGTGCATCTCCGAAGAGGAAGGGCGGAAGCTTTTGGCAGAAATTCACGCCGGACTCGGCGGCCACCACGCCGCAGCCCGGGCCCTTGTAAGCAAGGCCTTCCGTATAGGTTTTTATTGGCCGACGGCCCGGGCAGACGCACAGGACTTGGTCCAACGCTGCGCCGGTTGCCAGCTTTTTGCAAACCAAAGCCATATGCCACCCACCGCGCTCCAAACAATCCCCATTACCTGGCCTTTCGCGGTCTGGGGGCTTGACATGGTTGGACCCCTTAAAGGGGGAACCCATAAGAAAAAATACTTACTGGTCATGGTGGATAAATTCACCAAATGGACAGAAGCCAAACCTATTAAAACAGCTGAATCCGGACCGGTGATAGACTTCATATCCGGGGTTGTACACCATTATGGCGTCCCCCATAGCATCATCACTGACAATGGCACGAACTTCACGGTCGACGAGGTAACACTCTGGTGCAGCAACATGGGCATCAAGCTCGATTATGCTTCCGTCTATCACCCACAAACCAACGGCCAAGTTGAGCGAGCAAATGGTCTTATCATGAGCGGCATTAAACCCAGATTAGTGCGGTCCTTAAAGGAGTCTAACACGCACTGGGTAGAGGAGCTCGACTCCGTACTCTGGGGGCTGCGGACCACGCCGAATCGCACTACCAGATATACACCCTTCTTTCTGGTGTACGGTGCAGAGGCAGTTTTGCCCTGCGACATAATTCATGACTCACCTCGAGTGTGCATGTACGAAGAAAGAGAAGCCGAGCTCGATCGGCAGGACAGTCTGGACACCCTGGAGGAGGAGCACAACGTGGCAAAAGCCCTTCCCGCATTTTATCAGCAACAGGCTCGCAGATACCAAAGCAGAGAAGTACGGGCCAAAACTTATAATGTTGGTGAGTTAGTTCTACGCCTGCCAGAGAAGAAAAAGTCCAAGCTCGAGCCCAAATGGGAAGGTCCCTTCATTATTGACCAAGTTCTGACCGGTGGAGCGTACCGTCTGCGGGATGCATCGAATAGTCGAATTGAGCCAAACCCATGGAACGCAGCCAGGCTTCGAAGATTCTACGCCTAGCACCGGACTCTATGCTCGTCTCCTTCCTCTGTCCATTTTTTGCATATACATTATCTGTCTTTTTTCTCTTTCTTTCTTTTATTCTTTCTCTAGGCCTTCAAGGGCCAACTTGTGCCTCGCTTGCACATTATAGATGCGCTAACCGCACTCATTATACCTGGGGGCTTCTTACACAGAAGCTTAATTATCTATCTGGGCTTCACGCCCCGCACATGTGTTATTCTTCCGCATGTACCTTTTCTTCGCCACTATATGCATCGATATGACTTAAGTTTTGGCCAAGCTGGGTTGCCTGGCTCTTGTATTTATGCCCTACGTTCCCGTTAATTCGGCTAGGGCATAAGGGGAGCACCTCTGTGATTGTTACTGCCGGGTCAGCCGGATGTGTACCTCAGACTGGGTGAAGCCGAAAGCTAGCGTTCTTAAGGGAATATTCGGTCGGCGAACAAAAGATGATTTTATTTATTTATTTTCCATATGTGCCCCCAGATGTTTTTGCCTGCGTTTCCTCTCGCAGTACGGACATGCACTTTAGGGCATGCATACCCAGTGAAAGGAACCCTTAACGGAACTATTCTCCCTGGAAGATGTTTCTTACTACCCATGTAATATAACATAACTAGTTGGGCACTTGTCTGTTCTAGCACTAATGACCCCTACGCCTGGTTTCCACGCATACCCCGGTTCTTATATAACTGGGCGGGTATTCGGACACACACCATACTATCAGGTCCCGAGGTTGAAGCGAAAAGGTATGCCATGATAAATTATCTACAATCCGGCTAGAAGGCATTATACATGTCACTTTAATTACATAGTCATGTAGACTGACTAAATTCCTCTTCTATACCATCCAACAGGTGGTCTAGCCTACAATCCTGTTGAGAATACTTTGCGGCTAATTCTACTTGCACATACACTAAGCTAACGGGGATCTCTTTCCCATCGGGCCCCACAGGTCCGACCTCGGCCATGTGGTTCAGGTCAGTCTTGGTATACCGCATATTCACCATGGCCCAGGCTTCCCTGGCACCTTGACGGCAGGCCGATATCTTCCATAATCGGAAGCACCACCGTGCTCCCTTGAGCTTCTCCGCAAGCTCTCCAATGTGTTCTGGCAGGGAGACGGCTGGCCACAAGGCCTGGGCAACACCTTGCATCACCTGCCGAACTTGTTTGTGCAGTTGTGAGAGCTCGAATAGAAGATCACCCGCAGACCCAGGCATCTCCTCTGCGGGACGACCCGTCAGCATACCTGCAGACATAACTCTGTTAGCTGGCTTCTCCCCCGACCCCTTTTTTAAGGGTTCGTTCAAGAACTTACTGAAAATGCTACGTCGAAGCCACTTATTCTCCTTCTCGGAGTCCGCAAGATGGGCTTCAACATCTTTCAGTTCCACGCTCAGCTTGGTATTGGCATCTTGGAGATTGTTTTTCTCCCGCCTGACCTCAGTCAGCACGCGTTCATCAGCCTTTAGCTGCCGTACGGCATGCTGGTCCTCCGGATTCTCTCCGGATTCATATGCAATATCTATTGTTAGATCTGCAGCCACGCCGCATGCTACATGGTACCTGTCATTCTTTGAAAGAAATATTACCAGCTGGGGACTTTTTAGGTTCCTTCAATGCGGCAACAGCGGCCCGAAGTTGGGTCTTGCATTCGTCCAGCTCCTGTGACGGTCGAGTATTCTCCTCTGTAAGAACCTGCACAATAAGATGATCCTTAAATCAGTTCTGCTAACTGTTTCAAGTCTCAGGGGCTACTGATACATATAATCGTCAGATTTGCTTACCCGTACATCCTTTACATACTGGTCCGTGGCTCTGGCTAGACCATTTTGAGCAGCACGGAGGTACGCCTCTCCAGAATTGAAGGCATCAAATGCCTCTGGTGAGAAGCAAGCGTCGCGGAGTACGGCCCGGCGACGCCTATGATTCATGGCGCTCTCCACTTCTGAATTCGTAGCGGATAGCCTATCCGCATCCTCTGTAGGGGGAGTATCCGGCGTCCGCCCCATGTCGGCTTCCGCCTCTATGTCCGGTCCTGGAGCCCGACTGGTGGAAGCGTGATCGGCAGCCTCACCGGACATATTCCGGCGAGCGTTTTTTCTATTAAAGAAACATGGACGTCATTACATTTCAAGAAAGACGACAACCACGGAGCGGGGTTTCTGTCATACCTCTGCGCCGGCGTCTCCGTCCTGACCGCCTTCCTTTTTGGCCTGCCCGGCCTCGGTGCCTCTTGTTGGCGAGTTGCTGCGGGTTTGGCATGGCATCCCGAATGCCTTCCCTGTAAAACACCATATGTATATGGTAGGTGAAGTGTCTAAAAGGGGATCCTAGTTTTTGGAGTTGGGATTTTTGGTTTTTCTTACGTGCGACGCAGGAAGCAGTCCGGGATAGTCGGCCGTAATGGCCACCATGGCGTCATCACAGCTTAATTGATAGAACTGCCGGTCTATCAGCTCCACGAATATGTCCGGATCTTCTTCGAGTCCGGGACCGAGGGCCCAGTCAGGGTCCTCTGGTTGTGGAGATGGGCTGCTGACCTCCCTTATGGCTTTTCGCAGTTCCTGCCGCAAAATGGCAAGGTGAGTACCTACGACAAAGAATGCGGGAAGAATGGGAGTAAGGAGATATAACTCACCCAGCTTGGAGGGTTGTACATGGAGAATCCATCCCGTGGCTTGATGCGGATGAACTCCTCTTCCTCTCCCTTGAACAATTCAGACAGAATTTTTGCTAAAGCGGCAGCGTTGTCCGGACCCTTACGCCCGCAACGGGTGGCGTCATCTTCCCCGTTAAAACACCACAAGGGGTGCCCTCGATATTGAAGTGGTTGCACTCCCCGCATTATGCATATTGACATAACCTCGATTACTGTCAATCCTGATTGAGCCAGCGCTTTAATCCGGTTCATCAGGTAAAGGACTTCTCCGTTGTCTTCCTCCTGGGGGCTCCGTGGGCGCCAACTTCGGCGTTTCTTTGGAGGAGCATTGCTGAACTCAGGAAGACCCCGCCGAACAGGGTCCCGAAGGGGGACGTCCTCCATATAAAACCATTCCGAAGGCCAGTCTTCGGATGTCTTCTTTGGAGTACCGAACAGGTATCCAGTTTCGGCGATGCGCCATATTTCGGCTCCACCCACTTGATAAAGTGACCCCTTCTGTGTGCGAGGGACGAGGCAAAATAACCTTTTCCACAGCTCGAAATGAGCCTCGCAGCCCAGGAATAACTCGCAGAGGGACACATAGCCGGCGATGTGTAAAATGGAAGCAGGGGTGAAATTATGCAGTTGGAGGCCGTAAAACTCCAGGAGCCCGCGGAGGAACGGATGAATCGGAAATCCATGTCCCCTCAATTAATAAGGAACAAGGCATACCCGCTCCCCCGTAGAGGGGCTGGGGAAGCTCTCCGCTTGCTCCCCGCCATTGTAGGTGGCGAGCCCGGCTCGGACGGGCACCATATACGCTGGAGGGAGAAATCCCTTAGTCTGCAGTTCGACTAATCGACTGTGTGGGACTGAACACCTCTCCCAATCACCGGGCTTAGGGCTACGGGGGCGGGAGGAGGAGCTGTGGAGGTCGGCCATGCTAGAGTGGATCTTTTTGAAGCGCGCTCTGATGGATTCTCGCTAGGGGAGGATGGTATGGATTGGATCTAAGAATCCCCATCCCTTTAATAGAAAATTTATTTATCTGTCTAGGGGGGCGAATGTAAAAATTCCCTGGCGCCTCGCATTCATTCGATGCGTGGAAGATAGCCCTTATTGGGCGCAGAAGCCAAGAGGTTCAACATTTATGGGACCAGACACTGCTTAACAAACGTTCGAAATTTGGAGAAGAATCCGCCTTGCAATGCCGAAGACAACACTGCGCGCCGGACTCATTGTCATTGAAGCCTGGTTCGGGGGCTACTGAGGGAGTCCTGGATTAGGGGGTATCCGGACATTCGGATTATATCCTTTGGCCGGACTGTTGGACCATGAAGATACAAGATTGAAGACTTTGTCCCGTGTCCAGATGGGACTCTACTTGGCATGGAAGGCAAGCTAGGCAATACGGATATGTATATATCCTCCTTTGTAACCGACCTTGTGTAACCCTAGCCCCCTCCGGTGTCTATATAAACCGGAGGGTTTTAGTCCGTAGGACAACATACAATCATACCATAGGCTAGCTTCTAGGGTTTAGCCTCTCCGATCTTGTGGTAGACCAACTCTTGTACTACCCATATTATCAAGAATAATCAAGAAGGACGTAGGGTTTTACCTCCATCAAGAGGGCCCGAACCTGGGTAAAACATCGTGTCCCCTGCCTCCTGTTACCATCCGCCTTAGATCCACAGTTTGGGACCCCCTACCCGAGATCCGCCGGTTTTGATATCGACAGTCGCCGTCTGCGATCCTCACGTATCGGTTGTACTCCTCCATTGATCTACTTCTCCACAGCACCTTCACTCACCGACGGTGGTTTTTGAATGGAAGAGGAGAGGAGCAATGCTGGTTTTGGATTAGAACGGGAGAGGAGCGACGCTGGTTTTGGACTGGAACAGGAGAGGAGGGGCGGTGGTTTTGAAATGGAAGAGGAGAGGAGCGGCGCTACATTTAGATTGGAACAGGAGAGGAGAGGCGGTGGTTTAAGAGGAGAAGATAATTAAATCACCACATATTAGTCCCATTTTTATTAGTCCCGCTGTAATTAAATCACCACATATTACACTGATTCCTCTACTTGTTGCCTACGCTGATTGGGAGAAATAAATACACAGCCGTAGCATGCACTAGGGATGTGCGTGTGAGGCTTGCATGTGGCTGCATGCGGAGGGAGGTGAGACGATTCAATTAATTAATGCCGCTCCTACTCGTCCCCGCACATCCTTCAATACTACGGCGGTTCGCTCCTAGTCGTCCCGTCCATTCACATTACGGCAGTTCCACTAATCCTAACCCTCCTCCCAAATCCATGGCGTCCCAAATCTCCACGATCGGCGGTAAGTACAAGGTTAGAACCATCACAGGCGATGAGTTCGGCGTCATCTACACCCGTTCTTCCGTGACGGTGAAAGGATGCCTTTCTCGCTTCAGACGCATGTTCGAAGACTCAGATGATGAGTGGGTCGCTGGGCTAGATGTTGAGTACACCACAGTCCTGGGACCAGAGAAGGATCTAAAGGACGAAGGGAGGAAGAAGCCCGTCGTGATCCAGGTTTGCGTGCTTGACTTATGCTTGGTCTACCACATATGCCATGCCGATGTTGAGTGCCAGGATTTTAAGGACTTCCTCAAGAGCAACCTAGTCAAATTCGTTACTATAGACTTTGGTAACGACAAAGAAGTCATGCGTCGGATAGGCCTCGTTGTAGGCAACACCTTCGACCTCCAGAAGAATCAGCTGGTGTCCTCTCGTCAGCCTTCAATGCTGACCCTGGCAGGAGCCATGGTTCATCCTTCGTACAATAAACTGGAGAAACCTCCATACACGTTTCATCGTCATGCATGGCAGCGAAATATACTAGATATGGACCACATGCACTACGCTGCAATGGATGGCTACCTTTGCTTCAATATCTAGAAGGGTTGGATGAAGAGAAACAGCCAAGTGTGTGGTTCAAGCAAAGAAGTGTCGTCCAAGAGGAAGAGGGACAAGGACGAAGTCAAGGACGTGGACGAGGACTCCGAGTAAGGTGGCAGTGTCGTTGCTCATGGTGGTTCTAAACAGTGTCTACCGAAATAGTTGCACAGTTTAATTTTAGGTGTGCTTAATTTAATTTGAGGGGTGTGTTGTGCTGAGCCCCCAGCAGAACTATGTTATGTTTCTTCTCGTTACTTTAACTCTTCAGTACGTACATACTAGTATTTCTTACATTTCATCTTTTAGTTGGTATAGTACTACCACTCGTTTCTTCACATTATATACGTACAATATATATGGCCAACATCATATGGCCAGCAGTTTAGTTGTCAAAGAATTTCAGGGTGCTTAGTTTTGTCAAAGAATTCCAGGATGCTTAGAGGGTCCTTGGATCCAAGGGACTTATTTTATAGTCTCTTTAAGAGGCTAAAGTTCCAAGCACCCCTGACTAAAGAGGGGCTAAAACTAGTCTTGAGACTAAAAAAAATTAGTCAGGGGTACCCCTACTAAAATGTGGACTAGTCCTCTCTCTATTCATTTAACTCCTCTCCTTTAACACACGCGAGTCCTGGATTGGAGGGTTTGGAGGATAATAAATGCCCATTAACTTGATTTTAGCCTTTTTAGTATTTGGATCCAAGCATGGGTGAGGCTAGCATGTTTTAGTCCCACTACTTTTAGTCATGGGACTAAAATGTATCCAAGCACCCTCTTAGTTTTATTTGAGGGGTGGGTTGTGCTGGACACCATTATTGTGACTAGCCTTTTTAATAGTACTAAATGCATAATTTGGCGACGAGTGCTCTCTATATGTACCACCTTTTTTTAATTTCAAGTTTTGCTCCATGGCACAATCCATCGATACTACTGTTGTACAAAAGTATACATTTTTTAAAAGGCTAGAGGGCAGGGCAGTCTAGCTTGGTCGGTTTCACGAGAGGCAAGGGCCTTTGTGATTTGATGGCTCATTACTGCTGGAAGGCGGGGCCTTGTGATTTGACTGCTCGTATAAATGCGCCGATGACCTGGTCGAGGAGGAGCAAAGAACCATGCGGTATACTCAAGTTTTCCACTGGAGTAGTACTGCGACGGAGGAGCACGAAACACGGCAGCCCAGTGCCATATGGCGATAAAAAATGATCTAATTTGCTAGTCATCTCATTGTTAGCATTGTTATATTCATTCCCTCAAAAAACCATTGTTCTATTCATGCCTCACAGAGAACGTGACACGTGAGGCAAAACACCCGAAGCAAAAGATGAAACACAGGAGCAAAAAAAGAAGGAAGATTATCACCCCAAATGATCTAATTCGTCGCGGAGTCGTAACTGCTTCTTCATCGCCTCCACGACCTCCATCTCCTTGCGCGTCTCCTCCGCCATCTTCTTCATTCTGTCCATGACGCGGGATTTCTCGGCGCGAGCCTTCATCATCTGTTCCACGGCCGCATTACGTACCTTGACAGCAGCCGGGTGCTCGATGCGGAGCTTCGCCAACTCCTCCTTTTGTTCCATGACGAGGGACTACATCATCTTCATCGAGGAACTACTATTCTCATGCAGCTTCTTCCAGCCGGCGTTCTTCTCCTTCAACAGGTCGATCTAATGGCAGAGCTTCGCCTTGTCCTCCTGAAGTCGCAGGATTTCACCGGTCGCCTTCTTCTCTGAGGCAATGCTCTTCTTCAGCAGCATCACCAAGCCGGCGGTCAACTCCCCCTACTGATTGAGCTTAGCGGGCATGTCGTCGAGGCTCTCCTTCAGCAACTCCATCAAGCCTTGGATGAACTCCTTCTGCTCATTGAGGTGCTTATTGAGCTGATCGGGCATGCCATCGAGGGATAACGACTCCAGCTCCGCCAACTCGGCATGTTCGCCTCCGCGGCTAGGGCGCTCCTGGGAGCCATCACCTGCCCATGAGAGATCTTTCGAGGTCTCTGTGTGGCGGCGAGCCCTCTTTTTTTCCGCAATCTTGGTTGCCGCTCCCTTGTTACGAGTAGTTCTCGGCCTAGAGCTCTGCTCACCGGCCATGGTAATGACGGACGAAGAAGAAGCACTTATGAGGAGGAAAGGTAGTGTAATTTTCGGTTAGGTAGTTCCCCTTTTTATAACCTAAGTGCTAGCACTAGCACTAATACCTGCATAGTGGGAACACATTCAGGTTTGGTACATACTAGTAGGTGTGAGCAGGCTTTCGAATGTGGCGGGAACAAGGTAAAGATTAATTGATGGTTTTGGTTCCGAGGCCCGAAACGGCTCCCGATGAGTTTAGCGAAACATAAATTTCAAGTACTACACTGCACAAATGCGTAAATATTATGTTACTGTCAAAAATTGGCACAAAATACAAAGGAGACCAATGGAAGTACTACTAGCAACCCATGATTTAACTACTCGCATGCGCGCAGTGGAGTAATAATGTCTTTCTTCCGCCCTCACGTACACTCAATTTGCAAGCGCTGTATTAATTGACCATCAATGACATGAACGACTTTACACGCGTCAAATTATCACATGGGGTGGATCTTGGTACAAAATTGCATCCACCCGTGTACCCGCGTGTGCGTGCGAGGGAATGAGTGTGTGCGTGGCATGTGTGCACATCTTCGCTTCGTGCATGTACCGCCAGTATGGCTCAGGGAGGACGAGTACATTTTTATGGAACCAGCAGCACGTCACTGTGATCAATCCATGCAAGGAGGTCGCGACAACGCCTCCACATGTGCCACGTGGCTTCATGAACTGCAAGAGACACACTGTGTAGCGTGCCATTGGTATTCTAATTTATGTGTTTTGCACATACTCAAAGTACTAGTAAGGTACACGTGCATTGCACGCATCAGATTTTGCAACCAAATTATGAATAAATACCTCACTATAGCATGTAAGCACTGAGTCATATATGCCTGATGTAGCCCTTCGTTTAATTCTTATAGTTCATCTCATTAAAAATCAATTAGTTTTTATAAAGTGGACAGGGGGCGGCGCGGCGGCGGCCTGGGTGGTGCTCCGGCGGTGGCGCTGGTAGAAGGTGGAGGGAGGTGGGGGTTTGGACTGGGAGAGGAGGCAGGTGGTTGGGGATGAGCCGGGTGGGGTTCGATTCGCCGGCGGGAGAGTACTCGGGTGTTATCATAATAAGCTCGGTGTTATTAGAATAAGACTCTTAAGGGTGTTATCATAATAGACCCACCCTATATATATATATATATATATATTATATTGCGTGCGGGTAACTTTAAATTTGGAAGATGGTCATTGGATGAGGCGAATCCGATGGTCCAAAGATGGCAAATTCGAGCACTACTGGCCGTTGGATATCATCTAGATTCCACTAGATTTCGCCACATGTATAATCTAGAAGACTCCATGGTTGAACTTAAGCTTAATGCACAAACATCAAAACACAAGCACTTCTTATTTGTTCTAGAATCTTTCGTATCAGAATTGTCCAAATGTTTTTCTACATGATTTGCCATTATTTGTTTTTACTTTATGTCTTACGACGCACAATTCTATGAATCTTAAAATAGATTAACTTTCTTATAAAAACTAGATGATTTTGAGTGAAATGAACTATAAGAATTAAACGAACATCTACATCATGCATATATGACTCAAAGCTTGCATGCTATAATGTGGTATTTATTCATAATTTGGTTGCAAAATCTCATGTGTGCAATGCACGTGTACCTTACTCTAGTCTAAATGGTGTTTGTGTGTGTGTTGTGCGTGTTGAGGTGCAAATTGTCTTTTTTGGGGGGTACATGTTAAGCTTGTTCTTCCGAAATTTCAAGCCGCGCCTTATTATGCCGAAAATTCAAGCTAGCGTCTCTGTCTATCGTGCTGCGAAAATCCCGCCTCTTCAACCTGCGCCGTGTTAGCCCGAAATATTTAAGATATGAGGTAAATACACTAGAAGTCACAGAACTTGCACGCAATGTTCAGTTTAGTGCATAAACTTGTAAAATATGTGTTTCTGGTCATCTAACTCGTCATCTCGTGCATATACGGTGCTTCCAACCGTATCCCTACGAGTGCCAACGTGGCAGGGCCACCATCAGTGGCTGAGGCTTTTTTTTAAGAAATGACCCATACATTCTATTTATTTTTACACAAACAATCCTCAAATAAAATGAAAGAAGCTGCAGCGCATGATGGGATTCAAACCGATGAGCTAGCACGATTCGCCTAGCGTAGAGAGCCACTAGACCAACTAACAGTTGACGCTTCCTCAAAAAAGAAAATCTAACAGTTGACGCTAAAATGCACAGTTAAAGCTATTTAACACGTACTGCATAAAAAATAGAAATTAAAACGACAAAAGGGTTTGCTGAAAAGGGAAAGCCCCAGTTTGATACTATGGCGTCGTGTACAAGTGCCAACCATCAGGCCACACCGACACTTAGTAACACAAACAAATTTTATCTTGTATATTGTTTTTTCTATGTAAGATAGATTTGATTTTAGTTTATCAGCGATAAATAGAGATAAAATGATAAAAGTGTTATGTATTGTATAGTATAAAATTTATGTATTCCAATAGCAGTGAGCTATGTTTAATTTTTTTACGCAAAGATAGATCTTTTTTGCACATAGTACCTAACTTTAAATATATATTCCCGCAAAAAATAGTGCAGAATGAATGAATGCAAATTCTTTTGGACAAACCAACGAAAATTTTGGTTGAATTTTATTTTTTAAAATTATAAAATCTGGATAAAGGAAATAAAATGTAGAATGAATATACGTAAATTCTTTTGGACAAATCAACAAAAAATTTGTTTGAATTCGAATAATTCTAGATTTTAATATTTATATAAAAGGAAATATAGTGCACAGTGAATGTACGTATGTTTTCGGACAAATAAACTCAATTTATGTTTGAATTTGAATAAATGTAAATTTAAAAATCTAGATAAAAGAACATACAGTGCAGAATGGATGTACATAAATTATTCTAGACAAATCAAATATTTTTTGTTTGAATTCGAAAAAAATTAAATTAAAATCTAGATAAAAGAAAATATAGTGTAGAATGAATGTACATCCTCGAGCCCGAGGTCTGAACTTTTTCATAATAGTAGTCCAAGTAACTTTGGTTTTAGTAATGAAAAAATTCGAACAAATCAACGGAAATTTTGTCTGAATTCAAATAATTTTAAATTAATAATCTAGATAAGAGAAAACATAGTTCAAAATATGTAATTTTACTCTTTGATATATATCTTAGGAGTCTCAAATAGGGTGCTATCTAAAAAAGAGCATGCGGATTACCGCCATCTCAGCCACTGACAGTGGGCCCCTCCATGTGGCATGCATAGGGATGCGACTGGATACCGTAGAAAGCACCGTATATGAACAAGAGGACAAGTTAGATGACCAGAAACACGTATTTTACAAGTTTATGCACTAAACTGAACGTTGCGTGCAAGTTCTTTGACTTCTAGTGTATTTACCTCTTAAGATATATATTTGTCTCGTTGTGCTCCGACAACACCCTCCATCTCAACCCGCGCCTTGCTATTCCGAAATTACAACACGCGCGAAAACTCCCACCTCCGGTGAAATCCCGACACGCGAAATGCCCGTGGTACCCCTGAACCGAAAGAACCGCCTCAAATCAGCGGGGGTACTTTCGTAACTTACCCCACATTTCGGACAAGCGCATCTCTAAGCCATGGTTCCCACTGCCATCCCATCCGCCCACCCATTCGTACACCGAGGCCGCGAAAACCCGCGACGAAACCCCACACCCTGCTCCGTCCACCACCCAGCCGGAGCCTCTTCCCCGACGACGTCGTCCACAGCAACACCTCGACGTCCCTTATCCACCATACTGGATGAGGATCCGCCATCGATCTCATCGTCCCGCCGGTTCAGCCACCCCGTCCTCCACCTCCAAGGAGCTACCCCGACATTCCCCTCGTCTTTCGTGCCACCTCCATTCCCACACTGCAGTCTTCACCTGCACCACCGGAAGAGCATCATCATCATCATTTCCTCGGATGAAGCTGCGGCCTAATCGACGCCACCAAAGAGGTTGTACACTAATCGCCACATTTTCTTCTTGATTCGATCTCACGGTGCTGCCGGCGCTCGGTCCCGAGCCGAAATGGCACGGCTCCATCCACGACGGCATCGTCGGCCACTTCCTCAACGGCGTCGCTCCCTCGGTGGCGACGTCCACATCAGTAGGAGCTGCTGCTGCTTTAGCTCTCGCTCACGCTGCTGCTCTGCTCTTCCTCTCGGTCCCTTGCCTGGTCTGCTCTTGCTCGCGTTGCTGCTCTCGCTCTTGCTCTTGCTTGCGATGCTGCTCCGATTTAGCTACACTTCAGTCGACTGAATTGACTTTTGGGTCAGTCAATTTTTAGGGGGTGGGGGGGCTCGCCGGGGTGAAGGAAGAACCAGCCGCAGCGAGGAGGGGGGCTCGCCGGAGAGGTACCCCACTATCTATCTTAGGGTTCAGGATGGGGCGGTGGTCGCCGGCGGTGGCGGGGCATTGGCGGGGCGGTGCGTGGGGATCGCCGGAGAAAAAGCTCGGCACGGGGGGGCTAGAGGGATTGCCGGGGTGGCGGCGTACCAGCGGTGGGGAGTGTTTTCAGGGCGGGCGGGGCGGCGCACCGCCGGCTGCGGGCGGCCGAGGGGTGTTGTTTGGCCGGTGGTGGCTGGCGGCTCAGGGGGGTGGAGGTTGAAGATGAACCGCAGGCCCTTGATTTCGTATCCAACGGCTGCAAAATCGAATGACCAGAGATGAAAAAGTCAGTCGACCAACGTGTAGCCTCACCTTGCTAGTGCGTTCAGTTTCGACAACAAAATTCAGTCTCAACAGTTAAGTTCAGTTTCGACAGTTAAGTTCAGTTTTGACAGTTAAATTCAGTTTCGATAGTTAAGTTCAGAGATGAGCGGCTGATGTATTTTACATCTAGCACTTTGTGGTTATGTATTTTATGTCATGTATTGGAGATGCTATTAGAATTCCACTCAGGTTAACGTTGTTCGTTGTCTCTCTTGTCCTGCTTCAGCCTCGGCGTCGTACAACTCACCGAAGCTGCTCCAACGACGAAACCCTCCATCACAGCGGAGCAGTACCTCGGGCTCCATCTCCAGACGCCTAAGATCTTCTTCCCCTCCTCCGACAGCCAAGTCAGTCGGAGCATCCGCACCGGCCAACCCAATCACGCTGAGATCGACATGGGTTCGCCAAAGAGGTTGTACACTTGTTGCATCTCTTTTTTACTCTACATGTTATATATATTGTCCACTGAGCACTCGTAGTAATGGGAAATACGATTATTTTATCCTACTATATGACAAGCAGTGAGGTACCAGGAAACTTAGCTATCCGTGATGGACTCTCTTGAACGCCATCATTATTTATCTCTGCGTGTTTGAGTTGTGCATTTGTCGATGGGCCTAGGAGTTGAGATAGTATGGCAGTGGCCTGGGTCCAAAGTAATAGAAGTAGCACAAAAACATGTTTTTAGTGTAGGATTTTCCTTGCTCAAGCCTGCCTACTAGAATCGCGAGTGCTTGAAAGGAAAAGTGAATGAAAAACATCGGAATTGGAAAGTTTCCTATGGTACTACTTTTCATGAATTTGGTGCAAAGGAATGGAGCAAAGGAAAACTGTAGGATTTGTTCCTTTAGCATCTCCTTGGAAGAAAAACCGTAGGAATTCTAATTTCCATTTCTCCTCCTTTTCATATTCCTATTCATCAAGCACAAGACTAAGAGATAGTAGCATAATAGCATTATAACCGTACATTTTCTTGTGGTTTGACTTAATCTCACCATGCTTTTTTGCATCCTGTGATCTTCCAATTGTTGTGAATCAAACACCCAGATTGGCAAAAATCCTGTGTTTTTAAATTCTCTGTTTTGCGCATTCCTATCCTATTCCTGTCTATTTCCTATCCCTGCATTGTTAGAATCCTCAAATTCAAACAAGCCCTTACTCAATTACTTCTGTTACAGATATGTGTCAAAGAAAACCTTGGGTGGTTTGTCCTGCTCCTGCGGTGTTGTGTTCCACCCCAGCTCAGCTGCTCCAACGATGGAAGGGTTCACCACAGCAGGGATCCGCTCTCCAGACTATCTTTCGCCGCCTTAGATCTTCTTCCCCGTCGTCGGCAGCCACAGCAACTGCATTACCATCATCAACTCAGCAGATGACCTTGAGGACTACACGGGTCCGCAAGAGAGGTCGCACTCTTCCGTGTCTGCTTACGTTATGCGTCGCTTAATATGATGACATGCTACATTATTGTCGTGTTCACCTATTAGACTCCGAGTCAGGTCCAAACTAATGCTGAAACTTGAGTTTTTAAATGGTTGTGGGGTACATATTGGGGCAGCAATCAGTATATCTGTCTACTATCTGGTTAATCTCCGGTGTCTACCATGAGTTTCATGTTGGGTGCAAACAGATATTAAAGGAGCCATTATCTGTATTTTTTAACTAAAGCTATTATCTACCTGCTATCATTGGTTTTGGGTCTATCCACAGTTTGCTACCATCACTCTGGATTTGTGCGTGCACTCCTTACATAATCTCACTATGTTTTATTCCTATGCATGCAAGTTATTGTACACAATGGAATTGATCATGTAGAGCAAAAGAGACGAGCCTTGTGTGACAATAAAATTTCATGCAGACGTCGTTCCATGGTGGGCGCAAAGGCAGTCCCCCCTCCACCCATTTCAGATCGTAATCAAGAGGAAGATAACTGTTCTGAGGGGGATTCAGAAGGAGAAGACCACTCCTATTTACCCCATGAGGTCTTCGCTCCAACTTGGCATGCTGATGTTGGTAATATCATGCATATGGTGCCTTGCATTGCTTACTGTATACATTAAAGATGTCATCTGCTTAGTTTGACATGCTTTGTGTCAATGCCATCTGTTTAGTTTCTTTATCGTATATGTGAATCATGCAATGCCATCTTGTCTAGCCAGGCATCATATATGTGAATTTTGCAATTCCACCCTGGTTAGCCAGTCATCTTATATGTGAATTATATCATGCCATCATTTTTTATTACGTGTTAAATTTGTCAACAATTTTAGTACATTCAATTACTCTTCCTGTGCATCAGCCATTCGGCACGGTCATGGAAAAATCTGGAGTGGAAACAAGGTCTTCAGAGCAGACAATGCTATCTGACGAAGTGAATGTCTTGCTGGCTACCGATAGCTCCTTAGAGGAGGATTCAGAGACAGATGACCAGTCATATCCCCCCCCCCCCCGAGATGCATGCCCTAACTTGGCAGGGTTATTTTGCTCATATCGTGCGTATGGTATCTTGCATTGCTATGTCATTTGCTTAGTTTAGACATGCTTTGTGTGAATGCCACATGTTTAGTGTCTAATTACCATATATGTGAATTATGCAATGCCATCTTGTTGCAAGATATTATATATGTGAATTATGCAATGTTATCTTGTTGCAAGGCATTATGTATGTGAATTATGAAATGCCATGCTGTTTAGGCAAGCGTCATATATGTGAATTATATCATGCCGTCCTTTTTTTGTATTTCTCATTGCTTTTGTCGACAATGTTTGTATATTCAACTGCTCTTCCTGTGCATTAGCCATTTGAATTGGTGATGGAGAAATCTGGAGTGAAAACAAGGTCTTCAGAGCAGACAATGCTACCTGCTGAAGCAGATATCTTGCTGGTTACAGATAGCTCTTCAGAGGAGGATTCAGAGGCAGATGACCAGTCCTATTATCCCCCTGAGGTGTATGCTCAAACTTGGCAGGCTTATATTACTCATATAATGCATATGTTGTATTGCAATGCTTAGTTTTTACATCATATACACAATATTGAATGCCATCTCCTTAGTTGACACGTCATATATGTGATTTCCCTCTGCTCACTTCCTTAGTATATAAATCATATATTTGAATTATGTCATGCCATGATGTTTACATAGACAGCATGTATCTGAATTATGGCATGCCAACCCATTTTCTGAAGACATAATATAGTTATATCATCTCATCCTGTTTACATAGTCATCATATTTTAAATTATGTCATTCTATCCGTGAATTATATCATGCCATCATGTTTCCATCGACGGCATGTTTGTGATTTATGGCATGCCAACCACTTTAATAAACACATCGTATAGTTATATCATGTCATCCTGTTTACATAGTCATCATATTTTGATGTATGTCATTCTATCCTGTTTAGTTAGCCATCATACATGTGAAATTGTGTCATGCTATCCTGTTTAATTAGCCATCATATATGTGAAATTATGTCCTGCTATTCTCTTTGCTTAGACAACATATATGTGAATTATTTCATGCCCTATTTTCTTCCCTACTATCCATTGTACCTGTCTATCTTACAATGTCTGTACATTCAATTACTTTTCTTGTTTATCAGCCATTTCAATTGGAGGGAGTGGTGGCAGTATCTGTGGGAGTAAAAACACGGTCTTCAGAAAAGATCGTGCTACCTGTCGATGCAATAGAACCACGGTTGTACTTGCCCAAGAACCAGCCCCACCACATATAACCCACACTCATGCAGATTGTACCCCTACCCAGTTGGACAGAGAATCACCTACACCCCTTCTAACCCCAACCCCAGCAGATAGACACCCAGTTCCCATTGACACAGCACCGTCTCCACCACAGAGCACCCAAACACAAGAAGTTAGTAAGGCAACTGCAGTGCCCAAATCACGAGGACCACCACTCCGAACCCGAAGTCAACGCTTAAAGCAGAAGAAGAATTGTTCTCAGGTCAGGTTCCGTAGCTATGGTTCATACTACTTTGCTCTTACATCACTGTATTTACTAATACCAACTAATTTCAAATTTGAAGATGCAATTGAAACTCCAATGGCGCAACAGGTATGTTTTAAACCTGTTTCTTCAACGTGTTTTGCTGTTAGCTGTTGTAACTTGCTCTATGTTGATTTCAGTTTCAATTGAATAAACAATTATGTTCTCATGCCATGCACATTACAAGTGTTGTTATTGTTGTGTAGTTTCCCACACTTATATTCTGTCTATGCTGCTTTGTCTTAAATAGATATGATTCAAACTATATCTGTCTTGATTTGGCAACATAAACTAGAATGATATAGACCATACAGTGACCATACTACATACATATATGTTTGTTTCATGATGTTATCTTGTCCACCTTACTACTGAACTGGTTTACCAAAATGAGTTTCATATACTACATTGTAAACCTAAGATGTGTTTGTTTGTTTCTCTTTTAGAACGCGGATAAAATATTGAAGAAGAGTACCATGTTATGCAATGGTAAAGGAAGTAATGCAGATAAGGTTCAAGATAGTGAGACATCCTTGTTGGTCTCCAAGAAAGCTGATAAAAACTATATTGAAGACACTGAGACAACCCCAAAGTCCTGTCTTGATGTAGTGTTCGAGTTACTGGCTACCACTGCTGGCACCAGCTCTTCGAACTCGTTGCCTGAATCAGTTCGGCTTCTTGAGTCTCAACTTCAAGTTGAAAGACATCGATCAGATGTTATGCGACAGGAAGCCGAAGGACTGAGGAAGTCCCTGCAGAATTCAAATGCATACTTTCTGGTGCAACAAGAAGCGCTGGAGGACTTAAGCGCCAAACAAGAGAAAGTTAATAAGCTTGCTAAGCATCTTGCCAGCATTATGGGTACCCAGGATATTGTTTCTTGAGCTCTTCTGAACTGGTTTCAGTTCTGGACTTGTTTTGCTGTGGCGTTTATATGCTGCTGTGTTCCCTATATTTGCACTGGTGGCGAACTTTGATGCCCAGTGGATGTAATATGTGTAATAGCCATGATAGCCTAGTGTAATTTGCTTGCTTATTTATTTCCTTGTTGTCTTGTTTATTTGTTTGCTTGTAGTCAGTGCAGTTCTTTTTCTGCGGTTTGCTAGTGGCTGCAATAACCTATTTTTTTTAATACTAGGCCACAATAACCATGGGCTAATATTTACTGTAGTGACACTGGGCCTCCTACGGGCCGTAGAAATAGTGGGCCTTCTACGGGCCATATAAATAGTGGGCCTTCTACGGGCCGTAGAAACAACTAGATCATTGATGGCGCGTGTTGCCGCGCCCGTCAATTTGTCCATGTAGTGATAGGAGTTAATATAAATGTAAGGAGGCACGAGCAAGATCCGGTATGCTCCAAATTAGTGATAGGAGTTAATATAAATGTAAGGAGGCATGAGCAAGATCCAGTATGCTCCAAATTAGGTCATAAATAGATACATAAGCTGGACGATCGATAACATGTTACGTACTCTCTTTGTAAATAGTGATCTAAATGATCTTATATTTCTTTGTAGAGGGAGTAAATAAGATCATTCCCGTAGGTTCTCTCGGTTGACCCTCAAAATATATCTCCCAATGAAACGAATGTTGTGAACCGACACAAGCATCTAGCATGGTTGCTCACGGTAGCACATTACTTAGTACTATCACATATTACCTCATTGTTGTAAGGAAATAATTGTTTATCAAAATAAAAATAACAATATGCATTGATGTTTAATACCAAATTATATAGTTACATGGGGTTTTGGGAAGCCAATATTAAAAAGAATGGGTGACAAATGACCAAACCCACAATGGGTTCTAAATAGTGCATCCTGATGGCAGAAATGTCATCATGTATCTGTACTCAACCTCTTGTCAACAGGAGTCTTGGAATTTGGACGTCATCCCCATGGAACTTCGATCAAGAGGTAAGAGACTCCAGAATTTTGGAACGGAAGTTGCTATCCAAAGTCCATCATAAACTACATCATTGTCCAAGCAAGCAGTACTCTGAAACCAAATGCCCCGAATTTGAATAAATATCTGGAGTAGCAACTTGGGGACTTTTGATATGTATGATAAAAGAAATGATTGCCTAAAGATGACCCAAGACAAATTTAGTAACTAAAGGAAATGAAGGAAAAAAATGTACATTAACCTGATGTCATATTCTACTTTCAGTAGCATTTTCATAACAGGGCATATTAAACGTAAAGGTAAACTAAAAATGGTGAAAGTAAGTCTATGTCATTATGATTGCCTCCAAGCATAAAGAAATCACATAGTTTGGCCACATTCCAACATTTGGCTAAAAACCAGCAACTTTTCATTCAGTTTAAGTGAGGGCTTCTCATGATACAATTTCTGAATAATTTACATTTGTTTCATATTTAAATAAAGCTGACTTCTCATACCTTTCATCATAGAAATAACCATATTGGTTTATTTCTCTTCCTCGGGCTCTGGAATATTTTATCATATCCTCTGCAGGTGAGACCCGCTTTGCTAACTGAGTCATAGTAAATTCCCACCCTACCAATAATTAATTTATGGAAGTGTTGGATTTGTAAGATGATCAAAATTTAAATTGGTAAGCAGCATGTACGGGCAGGAGTTTTTATACCACAAGTGTATATGCCTCTTAGAGGTTCATCTCAACAATATTCATAGGCATTTCAACATATTAAGTGAAAAATCCCAAAGTTCATGTCAACAATTGATTTGCAAAGGTATTTGGTTCGTATCAGCTTGGTTCATGAATATTGCAACCATTACACAAAGTACATGGTGTCATCGAACAAGAAAGAAAGCTTCTTATGACCTCCAAAGTTTAATATAAAAAAGAGGCAGAGGTAACTTACTGCAGCTATACCATCTTGCTGTCATAATACACGGCATTAAACTGAGAACTCTCTAGCGCCATTCCCACCACCCAGGATAGCCAAAAGCTGGTACATACGAAAAAAAACTTGGAAATTACGTATCACAATTGGTAGCTTTTAGTTAAGTAAATACAAGTGAGCATTCAAAAGCATCAGTACCAAAGCTAGATTTTGAAAGATTCATAGAAAGATAATGGAAGCAACTTAAGGCACCATGAGGGCAGAACACTGATAACGATTGCAAACTTGTTGTACATGTCTAGTTATGTCCTTACCTCACTGTAAAAGATATTCTCACCGTCAGAACCCAACAACGCTTGAGACTTGAAGAACATTTCTTCCTTTGTCCGTTTATACTGAAGACCTGATAGTTAAACTACGTTAGTTATGTGATTCAGGAAGAAAAGGATAAAAATGGTTCAGAGAAAAAAAAGGTAAATAAAAAGAAGAAATTTGATCAACTTCATTACCAAAGTCATATTGACTTATATACATTACTAAAACAACGATTTGAACGACTTGTTCGACTAATATTTCTAGGGCTAGCATTTGATTTCAAACACATATAATCTCTAGTATATTTTTCGCTTCTTCCACAATCCGTGCTTGTTGCTTGGGTAGGTGACCACCGAATAATATGACAAGCCAACAATATTGAAACTTTGTATACACAAAACCTTAATTTCCAACCATGTGGAGGGAACAACTCTATTCAACCCTGAACTCTTGTGTGTAGAGTTGCTTATGGATTCGGTAGTTCACGCAGTAGCATGGCACGGAGAAATTTAGTTGTTTCCAATAGACATGTCCTCTCTTGTGCAGCGCCATACATCACCTACAATCTGAATTCCACGGGGCACCAATCCAAGAGAGTCGACCTACTTGTGCAGTTGCTGGAGAACCATGGTGAAGAAGAAGTTGCCCACCAAGAGTCCCCTGTACCAAGAAAAACAAAGTATGATTGAATTAAAACAGAGTTACGATCTGAAATAAGATGAGGGAAGGTTAGTGTTTAGATGGTTGATCACCTCTGATGGACGAGGAAGGCCACAACTGCAACATTGAGATGTGAAGGACGGGGGCAGTGCGTACTGTCGCCGCGTTGATCAACCGTCGCCTGCTAAGGGAAGATGGGGCGTCATTCGCCGACACCGCTGCTGCAAGATCCTAGATTATGCATGTGGAGATGTGTCCCAAAGGCCAGCGGCCCATGCCGCATGCTCGCCCCTCCCAACAGCACCCGGAACCCTAGTGTGGTTTCCATCGTTGCAACCTTGGCGAAGGCGTCGCCGGCTTGTTGCCGCCGCCAGTGGTTTAGGGATGGGTGGTGTCATAGCCCGGCAAGCAGGTGTGTCCCGGTGGGTGCGGCTGCTCGAAGTCAGACTGCGGGATGGATGCCTCCCGTCAAAGAGGGAGGGCAAAAGCCGCTTGGCCCAGATCTGGGAAGGACGACGCCACTTGAGGTCACATCCAGCCGTCGGTGGTTTCCGAAGGGATGGTCCGCCGAAACGGGAGGTCGAGGAGGGGGAGGCGCTGCAAGCCCAATTGTCTACGCGGGGAGGACTGCCACGTCCATGGGAAGCGAACACGTCGCGGTCGCTGTTGTCATCCGCGTGGGAGAGGGAGGGGCGCGAGGGAGGAGAGAGGTCGTGTGGGTTTCTTTAGGAGGAGAGAGGTGGTGGGTGGGTGAGGAGAGATATCGTGTTATTTCTCCGCTGCGATGGGCTTCTCGCTCGTAAGGCCGAATTAGCTAGAGGCCTAATCAACCAGCGCGCTTCGATTTTTCCACGGGAGTAGCGTCCCTATAGGACAGTCGGCCCACTTGCTGAAAAACGAGGGACACAACGCCTTAACCGTGAACAGACGGCCAGAAGTGGCTCAATCACGAAAATAAACGGCTCTGGTTGTTGATGGCCTGAGAGGGCTGGAAGGGTGCTCAGTTATAATATATCTAAATGGGCCTTCTACGGGCCGTAGAAACAATGGGCCTTCTACGGGTCGTATCATCAATGGGCCTTATACGGGCCGTATGATCGATTGTCCAAACATGGGCCAAATAGACCGCATTCTGGCCGTAAACGGGCTAGAGTTGGAATCGTCCGTTCATGGGCCGACCATAACGGGCCATCGTTAATAGGCCGTATTTGATGACGCTATGAAAATGGCCCAACGTATTAACGGACCACAAACGGGCCGACAGTAACCACGGGTTGAATTTGGCCCACAAGCAGAAAATGACAGTAACGGGCCGTAAGTAAATGAATGCTGGAAAATAGCCCAAGAATAAATGGGCTTTGAGAAGGCCGAAAGATAACATGGGCTAGAAACGGCCCAACGGAATAACTGGCCGTTAATGGGTATAAAGTGATACACTGTTCTTTACGGGCCAGTTTCACCACGGGCCGTTAATGGGTGTAAAGTGATACATTGTTCATTACGGGCCAGTTTCACCATAGGCCGTTAATAGGCTGAGAGTTACATAGGGCCTCATATGGGCCGAAATACGTCATGGGCCATACATGGGCCAGAAGTGAAAACGGGCTGGAATCATATTGGATGGCCCAGATGACGCTACTGGGCCTAATTCGAATAGGGCGTAACGGGCCTTGGGTTAGCGGACTATAAATGGGCTATATGCGAATAGGCCGTTAACAGGCTTTCCATGGGCCGGCCCGCCACCTTTTGACCAAGTCAAATGGGCCAGCCTTTTCACAAGAATGGGCCTCTGTTGGGCCATGCCACGTGTCGACGTATCATAGGCGCCTTATGTCCGATGAGTGGATGACGTCTGTCCCAGCGATGAGCCGACACGAGTTTCCTCCAGCCAATGATGATTTTACACATGGAAAATCCCCACTGGTCGGGGCTGTTAGCGGGTTATCGGATCCAAAACCCGAACCGATAGCTGAACGGCATTCCGTTATGGTGGATGCCACGTGTCGGTCACCCTTGACGAATGCACTTCTGTGACGTGCGATTTATCGTCATGGAAGTGGACACTTCTGTGATGATAATTTTCGTAATGTCATGGAACACTTCTACGACATCACATGTATGACTATCTTGATTCTGTCATAAAATCGTCATGGATGTACATGCATGACAGAAAAGGCGACCTACTGTGACAAACACGTATCATCACAGAAGTGTATTTTTTTGTAGTGCTAGTTGTGAGTTTTGCTTTATGATCCCTCTATGTAATCAAGTCCGTGAGCTATATAATAAAGATTAGTGTTGAGTCAAGGGCTTGATTATTTTTCTATGATCTTGAGGGAACTAAATAAAATAAAAGAGAAGAAATAAAAAGAAACAAAGAGATCATATGGATCTTATGGAGAGTAATGAGCTCAGATATAAAAGAGTATGATAAATAAAAGTTGTTGGGAGTTGACAAACATAGTTTTGGTCATCGTTGACATTAATAGGAAGTAATAAAGAAAGAGAAGTTCACATATAAATATACTATCTTGGACATCTTTTATGATTGTGAGCACTCATTAAAGTATGACATGCTAAGAGTTGGCGTTGGACAAGGAAGACAACGTAATGCGTTATGTTTTCTTACATCTGAGATAAATTATATTGTCATGGATCATCCAACATGTTGAGCTTGCCTTTCCCTCTCATGCTAGCCAATTCGTTCGCACCAAGTAGAGATACTACTTGTGCTTCCAAATATCCCTAAACCCAGTTTTGCCATGAGAGTCCACCATATCTACTTATGGATTGAGTAAGATCCTTCAAGTAAGTTGTCATCGGTGCAAGCAATAAAAATTGCTCTCTAGATATGTATGACTTATTAGTGTGGAGAAAATAAGCTTTATATGATCTTGTGATATGGAAGAAATAAAAGCGACGGACTGCATAATAAAGGTCCATATCATAAGTGGCAATATAAAGTGACGTTCTTTTGCATTAAGATTTCATGCATCCAACCATAAAAGCGCATGACAACCTCTGCTTCCCTCTGCGAAGGGCCTATATTTTACTTTTATCTTCTACCTTACATAAGAGTCATGGTGATCTTCACCTTTCCTTTTTACATTTTATCCTTTGGCAAGCACAATGTATTGGAAAGATCCTGATATATATAGCTAATTGGATGTGAGTCTTCATGAACTATTATTGTTGACATTACCCTTGAGGTAAAACGTTGGGAGGCAAAACTATAAGCCTCTATCTTCCTCTGTGTCCGATTAAAACTTCATACCCATAAATATTGCGTGAGTGTTAGCAATTGTGAAAGACTAAAAGATGGTTGAGTATGTGGACTTGCTGAAAAGCTCTTATATTGACTCTTTCCTATGTTATGATAAATTGCAATTGCCTCAATGACTGAGATTAGAGTTTGTTGGTTCTCAATGAAGTTTATGATTCATACTTGAAATTGTGATTGAATTGTTACTTTAGCATAAGAGATCATATGACAATATATACATATGTTGTTGTTCTAAGAATGATCGTGATGCCCTCATGTCCGTATTTTATTTTTATCGACACCTCTATCTCTAAACATGTGGACATATTTTTCGATTTCGGCTTTCGCTTGAGGACAAGCGAGGTCCAAGCTTGGGGGAGTTGATACATACATTTTGCATCATGCTTTTATATCGATATTTATTGCATTATGGGCTGTTATTACACATTATGTCATAATACTTATGCCTATTCTCTCTTATTTTACAAGATTTACATGAAGAGGAAGAATGCCGGCGGCTGGGATTCTTGGCTGGAAAAGGAGCAAATATTAGAGACCTATTCTGCACAGCTCCAAAAGTCCTGAAACTTCACGGAAGCTATTTCTAGAATATATAAAAAATAGTGAGCGCAAGAAGTTCCAGAGGGGGGCCACACCCTGGCCACGAGGGTGGGGGCGCGCCCTACCCGCCTGGGCGCACCCCCCTTCCTAGTGGGCCCCCTAGTGGCCCTCCGATGCCCATCTTATGCTATATGGAGTCTTTCGTCGAGGAAAAAATCATAAGCAAGCTTACGGGACGAAACTCCACCACCACGAGGTGGAACCAATCTAGGGCTCCGGCAGAGCTGTTCTGCCGGGGAAACTTCCCTCCGGGAGGGGGAAATCATCACCATCATCATCACCAATGATCCTCTCATCGAGAGGGGGTCAATCTCCATCAACATCTTCACCAGCACCATCTCATATCAAACCCTACTTCAACTCTTGTATCCAATCTTTGTATCCAAACCTCAGATTGGTACCTGTGGGTTGCTAGTAGTGTTGATTACTCCTTGTAGTTAATGCTAGTTGGTTTACTTGGTGGAAGATCATATGTTCAAATCCATTATGCATATTAATACCCCTCTGCTTATGAACATGAATATGCTTTGTGAGTATTTATGTTTGTTCCCGAGGACATGGGAGAAGTCTTGCTATTAGTAGTCATGTGAATTTGGTATTTGTTCGATATTTTGATGAGATGTATGTTGTCATCCCTCTAGTGGTGTCATGTGAACGTCGACTACATGACACTTCACCATTGTTTGGGCCTAGAGGGAGGCATTGGGAAGTAATAAGTAGATGATGGGTTGCTAGAGTGATAGAAGCTTAAACCCTAGTTTATGCGTTGCTTCATAAGGGGCTGATTTGGATCCATATGTTTCATGCTATGGTTAGGTTTACCATAATACTTCTGTTGTAGTTGCGGATGCTTGCAATAGGGGTTAATCATAAGTGGGATGATTGTCCAGGTAAGGACAGTACCCAAGCACCGGTCCACCCACATATCAAATTATCAAAGTACCAAACACGAATCATATGATCGTGACGAAAACTAGCTTGACGATAATTCCCATGTGTCCTCGAGAGCGCTTTTCTCTATATAAGAGTTTGTCTAGGCTTGTCCTTTGCTACAAAAAGGATTGGGCCATCTTGTTGCACCTTATTTACTTTTATTACTTGCTACTCATTACCAATTACCTTATCACAAAACTATCTGTTATCGATAATTTCAGTGCTTGCAGAGAATACCTTGCTGAAAACCGCTTATCATTTCCTTATGTTCCTCGTTGGGTTCGACACTCTTACTTATCGAAAGGACTATGATAGATCCCCTATACTTGTGGGTCATCACAACGCTCGTCCCCGACCGTCACTAATAAGGTAGATAATCAAAGAAATACCTCATGCTTCAAATTTGTTACACAATGGTTACCATACGTGCATGCTACGGGACTTGCAAACCTCAACACAAGTATTTCTCAAATTCACAATTAATTTACTAGCATGACTCTAATATCACCATCCTCATGTCTCAAAACAATCATCAAGCATCAAACTTCTCATAGTATTCAACACAATTTATATGAAAGTTTTTATTATACCCATCTTGGATGTCTATCATATTAGGACTAGTTTTATAGCCAAAGCAAATTACCATGCTGCTCTAAAAGACTCTCAAAATGGTATAAGTGGAGCATGAGAGATCAATAATTTCTATAAAATAAAACCACCACCGTGCTCTAAAAAGATATAAGTGAAGCACTAGAGCAAAATTATCTAGCTCAAAAGATATAAGTGAAGCACATAGAATATTCTAATAAATTCCGATTCATGTGTGTATCTCCCAAAAGGTGTGTACAGCAAGGATGATTGTGGTAAACTAAAAAACAATGACTCAAATCATACAAGACGCTCCAAGCAAAACACATATCATGTGGTGAATAAAAATATAGCCTCAAGTAAAGTTACCGATAGACGAAGTCGAAAGAGGGGAGCCTTCCGGGGCATACCCAAGCTTAGGCTTTTAGTTGTCCTTGAATTTTACCTTGGGGTGTCTTGGGAATCCCCAAGCTTAGGCTCTTTCCACTCCTTATTCCAAAATCCATCAAATTTTTACCCAAAAACTTGAAAACTTCACAACACAAAACTTCAATAGAAAATCTCATGAGCTCCGTTAGTATAAGAAAAAAAACCACCACTTTAAGGTACTGTAATGAACTCATTATTTATTTATATTGGTGTTAAACCTACTTGATTCCAACTTCTCTATGGTTCATACCCCCCGATACTAGCCATAGATGCATCAAAATAAGCAAACAACACGCGAAAAACAGAATCTGTCAAAAACATAACAGTCTGTAGCAATCTGTAGGTTTCAAATACTTCTGTGATTCCAAAAATTCTGAAAAATTAGGATGACCAGCACAATTTGTACATTGATCTATTGCAGTTTGAATTGGTATTTTATCGCTCTTTGGTGAAAAACTAAAATTATTCTCGTGAGCGCATGCTTTCCATTTTTATCAGCAAGATCAAACAATAATCACCCAAGAAAATCCTAAAGGCTTTACTTGGCAGAAACACTAATTAAAACATAAAAAACAATTATAACAGAGGCTAGATGAATTATTTATTACTAAACAGGAAAAAAAAGCAAAGAACAAAAATAAAATTGGGTGCATGATTAGTGTACGATTGAATCGAGGGCGTCACAAGTTGGTATTAGAGCTGACTTCCTGTAGGAATCCCCCTTCCAAACTCCTTGGCTGAAGTTGAGTCTAGTTATTATAAAACTTTTACTAACATGGTTGTGCGGCTTACGGGCCCATGTCGCCATTGGGTGGTATTAGGATCTTTTATTCCTCGACCTATACTCCGGGACTCTGATCTCTCTCCTATTCGGGTTTAATGAATTTACTAAAATCTAACTTTAGGTTCTCGAAAATACTTTCTCCCGGAGAGCCCCTTCAGTCTAGATGATCGCCGGCTGCACCAGAAGATTTCGAAGATACTCTCTGATATTCTCTCAAGACTTTTTGCCCGTTGCTTTTGCAATTACCTACCATCGAAATATCCCTATGGATAAATACTTACACCTATCATTCTTACTTTTATTCCCAGTTGATCTTGTTATTACAAGATATCCCAAGAATACTTTGTGCCTACTTCCTTGCAGTTCTTTGCCACCTGAATACCCCTACAAATAATTTATCGCACTTATCGAGTATCCACTCATCCCCAGTTGATTCAAGTAATTCACAGAAGTCTTCAAAATACTATTTGAACTTCCGAAAATCCCGAGCAGCCTATTGCTCTTGAAATTCTTGCTTGCTTGCATTATGGTTAATCCCATAAGTCTCGTAATATTATTGGCATCCCTTGTCATTATCATTTTGAGTCCGTTGATTCAAAATGTTATGAATGCTCGCAATCCTCAATCAGATCCTAGAATTCATCCTTCCAGCTCAGACGTCATTTTATACATGAGTTGGTTATCGACCAATCAAATTGTTGTCGATTGTACCCCTAAGTCTATTCAACTTATCCATTCTTTGAGAGCGTTGGCTTTTGATCCCTTGATTTGGAAATGATAATTCCTTTACATTTGAGCTTTGGATTAGTCAGTTGTTTCTATAATCCGATGCCCTTTCATTCATTCTTCCTCTGATAGAGTACCGATACTCGCATCAGCTCCGTTGTAGACCATAAGACCCCTTGTTGGATTATTATCCGACAGTGTCCTTCATATTTAATAACCTTGTGAGCCTTTCCATGGGTATATAATGCCTTTGGTAAATTTTATCCTCTGTTTTGTTAACCATCTGTATTTTTGAGCTTGTATGATTTACTTCGAAGTTTGTGGTATATGTTCCTAAAATGCCCCGATGGGTTGAACCAATGCCTTCCCTAATCTGTGTGAACCTGGAAGATTTCACGGGTCATACTTATCTAGTATTTCACTAGGTAAAACTTTCGGCAACTAATGTCATTTTCGAAATACGAGAGGTGAATGGAAGGTTATGCATTGAAGAAGTGGGAGTCGACCTTGAACCTTTGTGTTCATGCCCATGGACATGATGTGGATCCCATCATGGAAGCTTCTTGTAATAATAACTATTTCCTAGATATAATATCCTTTGGTATCGGTGGATTGATCCTTTGCAATCGTGGTTTCGACCATATGTTCTTCTCTAATCCCATTTCTCGAGTAAGTTTAAGCACTTGTATTTTGTGGATCAATACACTAGTCCAACCTTTACTTTCATCTACCATCGAGTATTACACCCAGATATCTCGAGAATATCATGGAACTGCATTACTTCTTATGGGTTCTTCATCAACTGTTATTTCTCACCGAATCCAATTTTTCCTGGGTTCTGGGTTGTCGTCAACTGAGACCACCGAATAGTGAATCGAGTCCGTACTCCGATTCAATAACCCTTAAGTAATTTTCGTTGCTTACGAGTTTAATAACCCTTCAAGCCATTCCTAGCCTGATCAGCTATATCATTATCGTGCTAAAGTTTAACGGTGCTACCTGGTCCTCCTTCTCGGAGCACAAATTTCGACGGTGGGCTAATCTTACGTCGATCTTCCTCGTCATATCATTTATCCTTGAACAACAAACTTGATTTCGAGTTTGTGTCGTACCCATGGTTCCAATAACCTTTCGCTTCATCATTCCTTTGACTGGATGTCATCGCTGATCGGTTACATCTTGATGAAATTTCTCGTCAAATTTGACATGATCATCATCAACATTATGAGATCTTACAGGATAAAAATTGAATTCATGATGAGAAGTACCATCCTTTCCCTCAATGATTTGTATTATCATCGACCACTTTATTGCCTTCCGTTCAACACAAACTTGTTCGTGTTTTGTGTATACCTTGAGTTCCTTGCTATCCAGCATTTGTTCTTCTTTTACCTTGGAGTATTACCATCTTTTATGCCAAGAATGCCATGAGAATTTCACCACCTCTTAACAATTCTTGATACAAGTGATACTTATCATCTCCGTTCATTCCTTGGTCCCCGTGTTGTTTCTGACCGGAAAACCGACAATTGAACTATGATGTGCGAATCCAAAACGTCTAGCAACCCTATTGCTTTGAAGTTAATGGTCGACATTTCATTCTTAGACCATTGGTTGTCGAATCACCATTCTAACATTGTTCATGCTACCTAAGCCCATATTTTGGGTGCACCTTTCAACCAATGTTTAATTGAGTATGTTTTCCTCGAGCATACCTCATTATATCATTTGATATGACAAATGTTATCTCCTTGTTCACATAACTGTGGAAATCCATCTTTTGGGATTCTCGATGAATTGTCGCTGAGTTCATCAGCCACCTCCTCATCCTTTCCTTGGTTTACTGATGAACTCTTGTGTTGGAACTTGCTTCCATAGTTCATTTCCCGAGAATCTTGCAATGTCATCTCGTCAATTTCTGTTGCACCTTGTCTTCTTAGGCATCCTGAGTCTAAGGTATTCTGACACCAATAAGATCTGAATCTCGTTCAGATATGATGGTTGGAACATATTTCCAAGAGTTATAACCTTGGTCTTTATATGACCCGGTAAGGTGGTGTCATGCCTAGCACACTTGGCCAGAGGACCTATTGTTATAATTTCCTTTTGGCAAGGTTAAACCCTTCTTCCCTGTGGAAATTGAAGACTTATTATATAAGTTGTTCCTGATAAATCCTTTGAGTATCCAAAGTTTGACCTTTGCTTGAAGACCATGTCAATGCTATCTCGGAGCATGTCTATGGTACTCCGATTTCCATTAAGCACATTTGAAGCACAATGCTAAAAATTTCTTTATCAATTATCCAAACACCATTGTATGGGTAATGTCATGAAATTTCTCTCCCCTTACCTAAAGGTTTTTCTACTTTATATCCTGTCATGGATATCATGCTCTGCTTGTCCTTGTGAAGGATAGCCCCCTGAGATGTGTGTTTAAACACATTTTCCTTTTAATTGTTCTATTTAATCTGCTAGTCACATTTTCCTTTCCATTGTTTTGTTTAACCCTTCTTGTGATCTATATGATATAAGTAGTAATGTTATTCTACTTATGTAAACACCTTGGTATACAACCATGTTAGCAAGACCCTGTTGCTTTTGTTGATGACATTCCGGTAACCACCGATGGACGAGAACTTTACCTATTGGCCAGCCTCGTTCAACGAGTAGGAAAATGGTTCTCTTCGTCCCTCGCCCTTGGTACCAATGTTGTTGCCAACATAACTGACAGACTATCCTTTGACATGCCTTGCTACCATGATCGTGCAAGACGTCACCGCCCTTCGTACTTTAACCCACATGGTGGGCCCATAACCCATAGTTCCACATGATCGAAACATGACTCACTCATACATGCCTGTTTCTAAAGTTTTCCTCACGCTTGGCTTCGTATGAAATCACGACTCACCTTCCTAGAGATGATCTACTCTAGTATCAAGCGCTATTTTGTTGTTCTTGTTGCCCTGAACCCCCTTCCACTTTCTGTTTAGGCATCGAACAATTGCCTATCTGCTGGAAACTTCTTATTGTGTCTCCTTATGTTGCTCTCGATGTTTTTCTTAAGTTCAACTCGAGAGATACTTCCTACCACATTCCCTGGGCTACCTACCAGCTGATGATCAACCTTGTTAGGTCCGTTCTTCCGAAGTTACCCCTTGTCCTTTTGTAAGTACGATGAAGACACCAAAGGAAGGACGACAACTTCATCATGATGAACTGAAGCAGAGAAATGAAGACATCAACGTAATTGATCGATATCTTCAAGAAGAGCAACCAAGAACGTGAAGATCCATTAGAATTACGTAACCAAAGCTTTCCCCCTTACTCCACCTCTTAAATCTCGGGACAAGATTTCTTGTAGTGGAGGAGATCTGTAACACCCCGGGGATCATGCTAGAGTAACCTCACAGTAATGATGCTATGTCATCAAATTTAACTAAGCCAAATTGCCACTTGATAAAAATCAAAGCCATTTTCAAATTTGAAGTAAAGTCAAATAATTTATTTCTTCAAGGAGTAAAACTAAAATGTTCACTATATTCTATAAATTCCCCTGATCATGGTCATATTGAACACAACATTATTTGACCCACCAATTAATTCCTAGGATTTTATGAAGTGGTTCAGCAGCAAAATAGTTAACCTTTTCAATTTCTAAAAAAGGGTAGACAACTCCTTTTGGCCCCAAACTTTTTGTGCAGCCTGGTAATATTGTGCTTAATTTATATGCCAAGCTTCACTTTTAACAAAAATCATTTGGTTCAAAGCTAAAATAGGAAAACATGAGAAATAAATGAAAACAGAAAAATAAAATAACATAAAAAGGGAAAAGGCCTAATTAACTACTATTGTGCACTTGTAGCCCATTACTACAGTGCACAACCACAACCCACCTAACAACCATCCCCTTACTCCCTGTACAGAGACTTGGCGTGGCAGCCATCCCACGGCGCCATGGCCGGATGGCCACCACGTCGCCTCCCACAGCCTACAAAGGCGTCCACCGGAACCCTAGCCCCTGTCTCAACCATTTCCCCCTCGATCCCCATCATTCCCCTTCGCCTTTGGACCGAATCGAGCTCGTGAGATCCCGTGGTGACCGCTGCCCCGTCGTTGTTCTCACGGCCACTGGCGTCTCCAGTGTGTAGGAGGACGTCCAGGAGCTCCACCGCGCTCGTCTTCATCGATCCTGGGAGCCGCATCAAGTCAGGGCACTACGTTGCCGACGCCATCACCAGCGTCTCTGTTCGGCCGCTGCCATCTCTCCATCGACCTGCACTACTCCGACCATCCCCGGCCTCTCCGACCTCGCTGTCACGCTCATGGTGAGCACCTCTACCTAATTCCCCCTGTTCTCATCGGTGATCTGTGACGTACGTCGCCGCCCCACGTCCTGGCCAGAGCTCGCCGCTGTGGTCGCCGCACCCCTTACCCACACGCTTGCCTCCGCCTGACTTCGTCCTGGCCGAGCCCCTGCGCTCACACCCGGCGTCATTCACGCTGTTTGCGCCGCCGCTGCTGCGAGGCTACTGCTTCCCCGTGGCTCCCGCCCGCCTGCTCCCGCGCTCGCTGCTGCTCTCTGCAGTGCCCATTGTTGCTACTGCCGCCGCCCATGGCCGCTCAACCCCGCCCTCACTTCCGTCCGGCTGAGCCGCCTCCGCATCGCGCCCCTCCTGCCGAGCTGCCTCCACATCGCTCCCCTCCGTCCAAGCCCGCCTCGGACCGCTGCTGGCTGCCGCTTGCATACGCCTGCATCGCCGCGGATCTCGCCTACCTCCGCTCACGCCGTCGTGCACCGCCCGCACCCGCGAAGCCCCGCCGTTCCCTTGGTCCCACCATCGCCTGCGCCTACGCCACCCTCCACCGGCTCCGATCGCTGCTGGCTGCGCAGCTCCTCGCCACTGCTCAGCCGGCTGGCTCTTTGCCTGAGAGGCCGACCCTATTAGATCAGGGCCCTAACCCTCCCACAAACCCCCACCGACCCGTGGGCCCAAGGCCATTAGGCCTAATTTAATTAGTCTAAGTCAATTCCCTGTGACAATGACTAGTGCCCCCCCCTAAATTTTAAACTAAGGAAACTCTGATAAAATTATGTCCGAGTGACACCTGGGCCCCACTGCCCAGTTTTGACTAGTCAACAGTCAACAGTTTGACTGTTGACTGCTGAGTCAGCACCCCTCTGGCCCCACATGTAATATACCATGGCTAGAGTAGTACTAGGTGACAAAAGTGTTATGTTTTTATTTTGGATTTAATTTAATTCCAGAAATTGTTTAAATATTTGAAAATTCATATAAAATAAACCGTAACTCTGATGAAAAGATCCTGGTTGTGTGCGTAGTCCACATGATATGATTTATTACTTCCTGCAAAATATTTCCCGCTCATAAGGAACAAGCTGTCTTAAGGGAAATATTTAATTTTGTGCAAATTGAAGAAGAGAGTCTCCCACAAGCTTGGGGGAGGCTTCTTCGATTACTTAATGCTTTGCCTGATCTTCCTCTCAAGAAAAATGAAATACTTGATATCTTTTATAATGGACTAATCGATGCTTCCAGAGACCACCTGGATAGTTGTGCTGGTTGTGTTTTCAGGGAAATAACTGTTGAGCAAGCTGAATTAGTATTGAATAATATATTTAGTAATGAAAATGATTGGACACTTCCTGAACCAACTCCGAAGCCAACTCCGAAGAAAAGGGGTATTCTATTTCTCACTCCTGAAGATATGCAAGAGGTAAAGAAATCTATGAAATAAAAAGGTATTAAGGCCGGAGATTTTAAAAATCTACCACCTATTGAAGAAATACATGGTCTTGATAACCCTACACAGGTAGTAGAGGTTAACTCTCTCCATAGATTTGATGAAGGTGATATTCCTTATAATAAGTCTGCTGGACAATGCTTAGATGAGTTTGATAATTTCATTGTTAAACAAGAGAACTTCAATGCTTATGTTAGTAGACAATTGAAAAGTAATGCTTACATGCTTGACCATTTGGGTGATTATATGAGTAGAACTGTTAATGATCTTAAGCTTATTAGTAAAAATGCTTCCATAGTTACAATTCAGGTAGAACAAGTACTTAAAGCTCAGGATGATTTGCTCAATGAGTTGAATAGTAAGAGTAATGATAATGTTGTTAGGGTTATGGCTAGAGGTGGTAAGATGACCAAGGAACCTTTGTATCCTGAGGGCCATCCTAAGAGAATTGAGCAGGATTCTCAGAGAACTAATATTGATGCACCTAGTCCTCGTACTAAAAAGAAAAAGAAAACTGATAGGTCTTTGCATGCTAGTGAACATGCTATAGACACACCTGAGAATCCCAATGATATTTCTATTTCTGATACCGAGACACAATCTGGTAATGAACATGAACCTAGTGATAATGTTAATGATGATGTTCATGTTGATGCTCAACCTAGTAATGATAACGATGTAGAGATTGAACCTGTTGTTAATCTTGATAACCCACAATCAAAGAATCAACGTTATGATAAGAGAGACTTTGTTGCTAGGAAACATGGCAAAGAAAGAGAACCATGGGTTCAGAAACCCATGCCCTTTCCTCCGAAGCCATCCAAGAAAAAGGATGATGAGGATTTTGAGCACTTTGCTGAAATGATTAGACCCATCTTTTTGCGTATGCATTTGACTGATATGCTTAAAATGCCTCCTTATGCTAAGTATATGAAAGAAATTGTTACTAATAAAATAAAGATACCGGGAGCTGAGATTTCCACCATGCTCGCTAATTATACTTTTAAGGGTGGAATACCAAAGAAACTTGGAGATCCAGGAGTACCAACTATACCATGCTCCACTAAAAGAAACTATGTTAAAACTGCTTTATGTGATCTTGGAGCCGGTGTTAGTGTTATGCATTTCTCTTTGTATCATAGACTTGATTTAAATAAGTTGACACCTACTAAAATTTCTTTGCGAATGGCTGCTAAATCAACTGCTATACCCATCAGTATTTGTGAGGATGTGCCTGTTGTGGTTGCAAACGTTACTATCTTAACGGACTTTGTTATTCTTGATATTCCCGAGGACGACAGTATGTCGATCATCCTTGGTAGACTCTTTTTGAATACTGCAGGGGCTGTTATTGATTGCAACAAAGGCAATGTCACTTTTCATGTTAATGGTAATGAGCATACGGTACACTTTCCGAAGAAACAACCTCAAGTTCATAGTATCAATTCTATTGGAAAATTTTCAACTATTACTATTGGAGGTTTTGAATTTCCTCTTCCTACTGCCAAAAAGAAATATGATATTCTTATTGTTGGGGACATGCATATCCCATTGAGGTAACCTAGTGTTATTCGAAAGTTCTCCGGTTTCATGTCATTCGGAAGAAGTTTATTAATAAGACTTGATCAACCTTGTTAATGGATTCCTTTTGATGAGAATGAGATGGATGAATTTAGAAGGCACAACTCTTTGTACCCATCTCTCACTTTCTGATATTTAGTTTAAATAAAGCAAAAATAGTATTTTCCGTCTGTTTTCTTAATTATCCATGCAATAAAAAATGTCCCGAAAATAAAAGTTCTCCAAATGCCCTGAAAATTTGATATGATTTTTTATATAATATTTAAGAATTTCTGGTGCACAGAACACACGAGGGGGCCTCACCAGTTGGCCACAAGGGTGGAGGGCGCGCCTACCCCCTGGGGCGCGCCCCTGACCTTGTGGGCCCCACGTGACCCCCCTCCACTTATTTCAGCATCCATCCTCTTCCTCTTCCTGCAGAAAAAATCTCCATAGCTCAAACTCGTGTTCTTACTCATCTTGCTGCCATTTTCGATCTCCTTGCTCAAAGCTCCATTCACAAAACTGCTTTGGGGGATTGTTCATCGGTATGTGACTCCTCCAATGGTCCAATTAGTTTTTGTTCTAGTGCTTTATTTTTTGCAATTTTTTTGTTGCTTCGGTGACCCTATTCTTGCGCTTGCATGTCAAATTTATATGGTCCAAAGTAGTTTTGATGCATGATATAGCCTCTAGCCACTTGTAGGAGTAGTTGCTATCAATCTTGTTGAGTTTGGTTCACTTTTATTTTGAGTCTCTAAAAATTTCAGAAATTTTTCAGAGGAAGAAAAATGTCTAGGAAAATGTACCAAGGTGGTTTTTCAAGGAAGCAAGGACCCATGCCTGCGATTCATGAGCAGGACCTTGAACCGCCAAGGGAGGCTCAAGTGAAGCCGTGTGAATGGCCGTCGGATGAATTTGTGGATCGTGCGGGTTTCAAGGATGAATTCTATGCATACATACAAAATGCCGGCCTCGAGGATTCTTATCGGACCAATGCTTACAGTGTTATTATCTCACCGATTCCTTCGTGCGGAGGATTGAGTTTTCATCCAAGCGCAATACTCATACTGTCATGTTTGATCTTTAGGATGGATCTTATACCATGGACCTAGAAGACTTTTGTTATGCATGTAAAATTCCGCAATGGTGTAGTCTTAGTGAGCCTCACAAATCTGAATATAATGATTTCCTTGCTAGTATCACTGTTGGAGAGAAATATCACACAAGCAACCGTAGGGAGCATTCACTTTCCTACCATACATTATTTTGCTCTCTTTATCGGTAGGTGTATTAATGGTAAACATGAGCTTTGCCATGTTTGCGTGCCAGGTCTTAGTGTCCTCAAGTGTGCGGTGTTAGTTGATAAACGATATAATCTGGGGGGCATTATTTCTAGGAGGTCACACCATAATTCTAAAGATGGAGATTTATTTGGTGGGATTTATGCAACTCGTTTAGCCAACTATTTGAATGTACCTATTAGAAGTTATGATATTGAGTTGCCACCTACTTTTCTGGATTATGAGGCTATGGTATGCCACCAGTTTCTTAAGAGGGACGAACAGATCCTCCAGTACCGACTAATCTTTGATAGACGATGTGTCGTCCTTGTTACTCTTCACGCTCGTGGGGGCGCTGGGGCGCAATCTTGGCGTGCCGGCGCTGGGAGCGCGCGAGCACCTTCCCGGGGACGTGGGATCTCTTGGCAGCTTCCTTCTTGCTGCGCAGGCGCCGGACATGGAGGGTCCCGCCCTGGGGCTGCGCGCCTTGGAGCCAAGGCACCTTCTTGGGGAGGAGGCGGAGGCGCCTCCTGATCCTCGCCCCCTGCATGGGATGGAGGGTGAAGCAACGAGAGGGACCGCAAGGGGGAGCCCCCTGCGGCACTGACGAGCTCGGTGATGTGGGTGAGCCAGTCCTCGTAGAGGTCGTCGATGGGGCAATAGTGCAGGAGATCCCGCGCCAAGAGCAATGACGCGTGCACATCCATGGGTGCGCGACGGGCGTGGGACGACGAGCCAGTTGGAGTCAGTGACGGGGTGGCGATGCGGCCATCCCGCCACACCGAGGGATGCTGGGACGAGGCCTGCTACTCGTTCCCTGCCGGGCGGGTGGCGGCGTTGGCGGCGGGCGACGGGGAACAGCGTGGGAGGCTGCCGACGGGCGCCGTCAGGGCGACGCGAGTGGCGCGAGCAGCCCGACGAGCGTCAGCCATGGACACGACGGAAGATCACACGCGAACAGCAGAAGAAAGATTCCGGCGCACCCCTACCTGGCGCGCCAAATGTCGGATTTCGGGTTCTGGCAGACCCTTGAGGTTCGAACATTGGGGTGCGCGCGGAGATCTCTCCCCTACCGATCTACGTCCGATCCTCTCATGCAAACTAAGATGAAAATGATGAACAACACAAGAGACACGAGGTTTATACTGGTTCGGGCCACCGTTGTGGTGTAATACCCTACTCCAGTGTGTGGTGTGGTGGATTGCCTCAGGGGCTGATGATGAATAGTACAAGGGAAGAACAGCCTCGTGAGAGGTGTTCTTGAGCTGGTGCGATGAACTGCTAGGGTGAGTGTCGTCGCCTCTCTTTCTCTCTCTGCTAGGGTTCTACCACATCTCTCGATGTTCTCGGGGTGTCTAGATGTCTGTCTGCCCGTCTCTCTTTCTTCTGGGTCTCCCCCTTCCTTTGTGGAGGCTAGCTCTATTTATAGATGCCCCGGGCCTCTCCCCGAATAATTGAGCGGGAAGGGCGCCAACAATTGGCCATTTTGAAGAGGAACATCTAGTACAAGTTATCCTGACCAAAGATGGTCTTCGGCTGCCAAAAGCATTGGTGATGACGCCGTCTTTTTGAAGGGGAACATCTAGTACAAGTTATCCTGACCAAAGATGGTCTTCGGCTGCCAAAAGCACTGGTGATGACGCCGTCTTGGGCTCCACGGTGACCTCTGTCCTGCCGTCCGGCTGGTCTTGGTCTCGTTGCACCAGAATGGCAACCTTTGCCTGATGCCTTGGCCTGTGCTTGCCCCCTTTGCACCAAAGGGGAAACAAGGACCCTGTGCAGGCCGGCGCCCGCCTGGCCTTGATCGTCATGGATTGCGTCATGGGATCCTTGCGAGGTACCCTTGCATTGATCTCTCCGCCTCCTCGTGAGCCTGCCTGATGAGGATGCCTCTGAGGAAGCTTCCTGTCGTCCGCCCCGCGAGGCTTGGCCCCTCGCGAGGGTCTTGAGCTTGCGTTGATGAAGATGGACCGTGCTGGGCCCCCACTTGAGCCACGCCGCAGGCCGCAGGCAGGCAAGTCTGGGGACCCCCGTTCCTAAAATGCCGACACACACAAGTTGACCTCTTAGCCGTGTGCGGTGCCCCCCTCCACAGATTTCCACCTCGGTCATATTGTTGTAGACGAAGCTCTCTCCCGACACTCAGCTGGATCTAGTGTTCATGGGACGTCACGAGCTGAACGTGTGCATATCAAGGAGGTGTCATACCTTTGGTGCTAGGATCGGTCGGATCGTGAAGACGTACGGCTACATCAACCGCGTTGTCATAACGCTTCCGCTTACAGTCTACGAGGGTACGTGGACAATACTCTTCCCTCTCGTTGATATGCATCACCTAGATGGATCTTGCGTGTGCGTAGGAATTTTTTTGAAATTACTGTGTTCCCCAACATGATTTATATCCTACTCATGCTTGCACTCAATGTTGGTTAATCTCATTGCATGTTTCTGACTGTTGTCGCTCTCTAGTTGGTCACTTCCCAGTCTCTTTCTAGCCTTCACTTGCACTAAGCGGGAATACTGCTTGTGCATCCACTTCCATAAAACCCCAAAGTTGTTCCATATGAGTCCACCATACCTACCTATATACGGTATCTACCTGTCGTTCCAAGGAAATTTGCATGTGCCAACCTCTAAACCTTCAAATAATAATATGTTTTGTATGCTCGAATAGCTCATGTATCAACTAGAGCTATCAATATCTTCCATGCTAGGTGGGTTATTCTCACGATGAGTGGACTCCACTCATCATTCATGAGAAAATAGCTGGTAACCGGGATGCCCAGTCCCATGCTCAAAGAAAATAAAATCAAAAAAATTGCAAACAAAACTACCCCAAGATTGTTGTTAGTTGGACGGTACCCGTTGTTTCGGACCAGCCGTGGAGTGTGCTTGTTGGTGGTGGGAGAGTATAAACTTTACCATTCTGTTTGGGAACCACCTATAAAGTATGTAGCATGGAAGATACCGAGATCTATTAGTTTTTATGTTGACAATGAAAGCATACCGCTCAAAATATTATTTCTCTCTATTTCAAAACTCGAGCTCTGGCACCTCAGCAAATCCCTGCTTCCCTCTGCGAAGGGCCTATCTATTTACTTTTATTGTTGAGTCATCATCCTCTTATAAAAAGCACCAGTTAGAGAGCACCACTGTCATTTGTATGCATTGTTATTAATTTATATTGAGTATGACTGTGACTGGATCTCTTCTACCATGAAATACAATGTCTAGTCAGTCCTTGATCTTCAGGGGTGCTCTGCATTTATGTTTTGCGGTCTCAGAAAGGGCTAGCGAGATACCATCTTATTATATTATATCATGATTGTTTTTGAGAAAAGTGTTGTCATCCGAGATATATTATTATTGCTCGCTAGTTGATTATGCCATTGATATGAGTAAACATGAGACCTAAATGTTATTGTGAATATGGTTACTTCATAATCTTTGCTGAAAACTTGAATGCTGGCTTTACATATTTGCAACAAGATCAAACAGAGTTTGTAAAAGTTTTTCTTTATCACTTTCAGTTTGTCAACTGAATTGCTTGAGGACAAGCAAAGGTTTAAGCTTGGGGGAGTTGATACGTCTCCAATGTATCTACTTTTCCAAACTCTTTTGCCCTTGTTTTGGACTCTAACTTGCATGATTTGAATGGAACTAATCCGGACTGACGCTGTTTTCAGCAGAATTGCCATGGTGTTATTTTTGTGCAGAATAAAAATTTCTTGGAATGACCTGAAACTTCACGGAGATAACTTTTGGAATAAAAAAAAATATTGGCGAAAGAATCAGCACCAGGGGGTCCACACCCTAGCCACAAGGGTGGGTACGCGCCCTCTGCCTTGTGGGCCCCCTGGACCTCCACCGACCTCAACTCCAACTCTATATGTTCACTTTCAGAGAGAAAAAAATCAGAGAGAAGGATTCATTGCGTTTTACGATACGGAGCCATCGCCAATCCCTGTTCTTCCTCGGGAGGGCAGATCTGGAGTCCGTTTTGGGCTCCGAAAAGGGGAATCCGTCGCCATCATCATCATCAGCCATCCTCCATCACTAATTTCATGATGCTCACCACCGTACGTGAGTAATTCCATCATAGGCTTGCTAGATCATGATGGGTTGGATGAGATTTACCATGTAGTCGAGTTAGTTTTGTTAGGGTTTGATCCCTAGTATCCACTATGTTCTAAGATTGATGTTGCTATGACTTCGCTATGCTTAATGCTTGTCACTAGGGCCCGAGTGCCATGATTTCAGATCTGAACCTATTATGTTTTCATGAATATATTTGTGTTCTTGATCCGATATTGCAAGTTATAGTCACCTACTATGTGTTATGATCCGGCAACCCCGGAGTGACAATAGTCAGGACAACTCCCGGTGATGACCGTAGTTTGAGGAGTTCATGTATTCACTAAGTGCTAATGCTTTGGTCTGGTACTCTATTAAAAGGAGGCCTTAATATCTCTTAGTTTCCAATAGGACCCCGCTGCCACGGGAGGGTAGGACAAAAGATGTCATGCAAGTTCTTTTCCATAAGCACGTATGACTATATTCAGAATACATGCCTACATTATATTGATGAACTGGAGCTAGTTCTATGTCACCCTATGTTATAACGGTTGCATGATGAATGCCATCTGACATAATTATCCATCATGGATCCATTGCCTACGAGCTTCTCACATATTGATCTTTGCTTAGTTACTTTCCCGTTGCCACTGTTACGATTGCTACAAAACTGCTACTATTACTTTTGCCACTGTCACCGTTACTTCCATACTACTTTGCTACTAAATACTTTGATGCAAATATTAAGTCTTTCAGGTGTGGTTGAATTGACAATTCAGCTACTAATACTCAAGAATATTCTTTGGATCCCTTTGTGTCGAATCAATAAATTTGGGTTGAATACTCTACCCTCAAAAACTGTCGCCCTATACTTGTGGGTTATCAGTATATACTATCAAGCTGCACAAGGAGGCCCATAAGACTTCAATATTCAGGGCTGAATGGGAAAAGTTCTTTAGTGACAACCACCTGGGGCCTGGAGAGATGGTCTCTCTCGACATGAGCATGCCCATGCCAGAGGTTTACATTGCTTTCTAGATCGGTAATGGGTGTGAAGATGAAACACCCCCCTTCGAGAACGAGCATGATGATGAAAGCTCAGATGATGATGTCGTGGAGGAAGATGCCCCCATGAAAGATGAAGCAGACATTTTTTAGACAAGGGGTTCCCGTATTAATGAGACTGAGCAGTTGGAGCTTGAAGGCATGACACCATTCAACAACAAGCACAGAGGCACCCCTTTTGTGCACCGTCTTACCAAAACCAACATAGAAACTAGAATCATGGCATGTGTTTATTCTTGTTTGTTCTTTATTATTATTATTAAATTTTCGAAGTATGTGTGGTTTTCCTTTCTCTGTTGATGAGTTTTTCACACATTTTTTGTACATAGAGAATCCCAAAGTTAGTTGCTAAGAGCCTGCACATTCGAAAGCAAGGACCTGCTCGCATTCATCTACAAGACAGACTAGTGACAGTGCCAGCTTATAGCACTTGCAACGATGGGCACATAGTGTTCAACAAAAAAGGCTGGAGTCTCTTTGTATCAGGGAGTAACCTGATGGCTGACAAGGATATGTTGATCTCCTTCAAGGACAGCACCCAGTGCCAAGTTGATATCGTTCTTGTTGTCGACAAGCTTTTTTAGGGTTCTTCTTTGCAGACTGGTGGCCAAGAAAAGTAGTTGTTGATACTTATGGTGTTTTTTCGTAAGCTATGTGTTATCCCACTTTATGTCGTTGTTATGGGGGAACTCAAAAAATGTTTTAGAACGTATGCCTGGATGAATGATGAATGTTATGAATGTGTCAATAAAATGCATGCTTGGATGTGATGATGAATGGGATAGATTGTATGGAACTCAGTATTTTTTATGTATGAGTGTGATGAATGTTAGTTTTTCCCCATTTTATGGAAGTTAGGAATTATAACACCTCTTTTTGGGGGGTGGTCGTAGTGGTGTGTGTGGGGGTGGGGGTGGGGTGATAATACATAAATTGTTTTCTACATAGGTGATTCAACATTATAACACCTCTTTTTTGGGGGGGGGGTGTGGGGGGGTGATAATACATAAATTGTTTTCTACACAGGTGATTCAACATATTTTTTGTAGGTATCCACATATATTAGGTTACCAAGGGTTAAAGTACTATAGGAAACTTTGTAGGTATTCAACATCTTTTTTATAGGTAAATATTTTTTGCCTGTTCTTTAGCATGAACTTTGCACACAACCTTCTTATTGAGGTTTTTTTGTTGTTAGTTAGTTTGTGCAAGGGAAGAAGAAGATAATATGTCCAATTTTTTTAGCAACACACACACATTTTGGAAAAACAATTGGTTGAAAATCATGGCGATATAGTTTATGCCTTTTCTTGCGGAATCATAGGGCATCTTTTTTTGTTTTTCAGGGTGTATAACTTTTAGTAACCTTTTTTAGTGTAAATCTCGATTTGTCTGAGCATGTTTACCGTATTTAAATTGCAAATTGTGTCAAATGAACACTCGCCCCCTCCCCCACACCCCTTGTAATACGCTACCGAGGGGCAAAAAAAGACGGATATAGACAAAATGCATCCAAGGCAACCGTACCATTATTTTTTTCTCCCACCTCAATATAAAGTGTAGCAGCCCAGACCAACACTATGTAGATCTAACACCACCCGCTAGCCTCCGTGTAGAATCAATCCCAACAACATTAAATCTTCACACAACAAACACATTAAACGTGCCCACCATGTGGAACAACTGATATCACAACACAGACACCGAAATAATCCGCAACAACAACAACAATATACGTATACAGTAATTATTACAACAAGGGTCTTTCGACCAAGATCCAACTCATACAACGAAATCGAATAAATCTTAGACATGCAAGAATACAAATTGCCTTAATAAGGCTAAAACAAAAGCAACCGTCCATACTTCTGCCCAGACTTTTGTCTGTAGGATGACCAGTTAATGTCATCCATCACCATACCTATAAGTGTTTGTTAAAGAAAGGTGAGTACATGGCGTACTCTGTAAGTGTTGTACACTAAATGACCGACACTAACTAAGCAGCATGTTTGAAAGGGATAAGTGGTGGAGCGGTTGCAAGAACATATGCGACACAATACAACAACGTCTATTAGAGACAAGGTTATAGAGCTGTAGGATCGAAAGTATGTCTAGAGGGGGGATTAGACTATACTTGACCAAATAAAAATCTAGCCTTTTCCCAATTTTAGTTCTTGGCAGACTTTAGCAACTTAGCACAAGTCAAGCAATCAACCTACACATGCAATTCTAAGAGTATAGCGGCGGAAAGAAAAACAATTGCATATGAAGGTAAAGGGAGGAGTTTGGAGTGTGCAAACACAATTGGAGACATGGATATTTTTGGCATGGTTCCAATAGGTGGTGCTATCTTACATCCACGTTGATGGAGACTTCAACCCACGAAGGGTAACGGTTGCGCGAGTCCACAAAGGGCTCCACCCACGAAGGGTCCACAAAGAATCAACCTTGTCTATCCCACCATGGCCGTCGCGCACGAAGGACTTGCCTCACTAGGGTAGATCTTCATGAAGTAGGCGATCTCCTTGCCCGTACAAACTCCTTGGTTCAACTCCACAATCTTGACGGAGGCTCCCAAGTGACACCTAACCAATCTAGGAGACACCACTCTCCAAGAGGTAACAAATGGTGTGTTGATGATGAACTCCTTGCTCTTGTGCTTCAAATGATAGTCCCCCCAACACTTAACTCTCTCTCACAGGATTTGGATTTGGTGGAAAGATGATTTGAGTGGAAAGCAACTTGGGGAAGGCTAGAGGTCAAGATTTATGTGGTTGGAGTGGGATATCTTGACCTCAACACAAGTGTAGGTGGTTCTCTCTCAGAAAATATAAGTTGGAAGTGTAGGCATGTTCTGATGGCTCTCTCCATGAATGAAGAGTGGGTGGAGGGGTATAAATAGCCTCCACACAAAATCTAACCATTACACACAAATAACCAAACTCGGTGGGACCGAATCATGAAACTCGGTCAGACTGATTTAGTTCAAAATGTGAACATTAGGATTTTTGGTGGGACCGACATGTCAACTCGGTGGGACCGATTTTGTTAGGGTTAGGGCATAACTTAATCTCGGTGAGACCGATTACACAAACTAGGTGAGACCGATTTTGGTAATGGACTAACAGAGAGTTGGTTAGGCAAACCTGGTGGGACCGATTCTGTAACGGCCTCGATGCGGCTATATCTCCCACGTGTCGAAGCACGACTTAGAGGCATAACCGCATTGAAAGCAATGTCGCAAGTGAGGTAATCTTCACACAACCCATGTAATACATAAGGGAAAGAGATACATAGTTGGCTTACAATCGCCACTTCACATAATTACATGAATAAAGCATTACAACATCCAAATACAATCAAGGTCCGACTACGGAACCAAAATAAAAGAAGAACCCCAAATGCGACAAGGTCCCCGATCGACCCCAACTGGGCTCCACTACTGATCAACTAGAACGAAACAACACAACGGACAAGATCTTCATCGAGCTCCTCCTTGAGCTTGGTTGCCTCATCTGCACGGTTCAACGGCACCTGCAAGCTGGTTTTGGAAGTATCTGTGAGCCACGGGGACTCAGCAATCTCGCACCCTCGCGATCAAGACTATTTAAGCTTATGGGTAAGGTAAAGGTATGAGGTGGAGCTGCAGCAAGCGACTAGCATATATGGTGGCTAACCTGTTCGCAAAAGAGAGCGAGAAGAGAAGGCAAAGCACGAACGAAGAACTATGATCAAGAAGTGATCCTATAGCAACCTACGTCAAGCATAACTCCAACACCGTGTTCGCTTCCCGGACTCCGCCGGAAAGATACCATCACGGTTACACATGCGTTGATGTATTTTAATTAAGGTCAATTTCAGGTTATCTACAACCGGACATTAACAAATTCCCATCTGCCCATAACCGCGGGCACGGCTTTCAAAGTTCAAATCCCTGCAGGGATGTCCCAACTTAGCCCATGACAAGCTCTCACGGTCAACGAAGGATATACCTTCTAGCGGGAAGACCCAATCAGACTCGGAATCTCGGTTACAAGACATGTCGACAAGGTAAAACTAAACCAGCAACACTGCCCGAATGTGCCGACAAATCCTGATAGGAGCTGCACATATCTCTTTCTCGGGGCACACTTAGATTGTCCTAGGTACGGGTAGGCCAGCCTAGAGTTGCCCCTGGTGGCCACCGGCAGCTGACAGGTTGGACCAACACTCAGAGGAGCACTGGCCCGGGGGTTTAAATAAAGATGATCCTTGAGTCCGCGGAACCCAAGGGAAAAAGAGGCTAGGTGGCGAATGGTAAAACCAAAGTTGGGCATTGCTGGAAGAGTTTAATTCAAGGCGAACTGTCAAGGGGTTCCCATTATTACCCAACCGCGTAAGGAACGCAAATATCCGGAAACATAACACCGATATGACGGAAACTAGGGCGGCAAGAGTGGAACAAAACACTAGGAAAAAGGCCGAGCCTTCCACCATTTACCAAGTATATAGATGCATTAATTAAATAAGATATATTATGATATCCCAACAAGTAAACACGTTCCAACAAGGAATAACATCTCCATGTTCCAACAAGGAACAAACTTCAATCTTCACCTGCAACTAACAACGCTATAAGAGGGGCTGAGCAAAGCGGTAACATAGCCAAACAACGGTTTGCTAGGACAAGGTGGGTTAGAGGCTTGGCTCAATAGTAAGGGAGGAATGATAAGCAAGTGGTAGGTATTGCAGCATAGGCATAGCAAAAGAGCGAGCAACTAGCAAGCAAAGATAGAAGTGATTTCGAGGGTATGGTCATCTTGCCTGAAATCCCGCAAGGAAGAAGAACGAGTCCATGATGAAGACAAACGGACGTAGACGAACGGGTCCTCACAAACGCGACGTTATCGGAACCAACCCGAAGAAGCAAACACCGGAAAGAAGCACACAACATAGTAAACAACCACCACATAATCATGGCATGATGCACAATCAAGTATGGTGCATGTCCGGTTTAATGAAGCATGGCATGGCAAAAATGCACAAACAATTCTACAAATTAAGTGGAGCACAATATGCAACAGAGTTGCATATTGAAGAAAACACCACATGACTTATTTAGTTCTCTCTCGTTTATGTACCCAACAAGATTAAATGTTGTTAGCATGGCAAGAGATGAAGCATAAAGAAACTATCCATCTAGGCAAGTTTAAATGAGGCCGAAAATAACAAACAACAATTCCGGAAACTCCTCATGTGCATATTTTTAGGTTTGGTACTGTTCTGTCCTAAACACAATTTTAGAGGTATTAAACATGCAAAACAAGTACACCATGTTAAACTACGCATTTTTCTACCCCATTTACATATAAAGTTTATTAAAAATCGAGCTACGGTAATTTAGTTATGAATTTAATCATTTTAACATGGCAATAGGAAAATACAAGCAAACATCATTTTAAAACATTTTAAACATGCATGAACGTGACATAATATGAAACTAGACAAAATTCTAAGCAACTTTCATATATAAATCATTTTAATATGGTGCACGGTTATTAAGTTATTATATGCATGAACATGGAGGGTTTTTCTGTAAAACTGCAGTCTCTGGAATAACTAGGAAATTTGTAGATCTGAACAAAAACATAAACGGACCAAAATTGCAGCCTGGCCCAATAGGCGCAGGGTGCTGGAGGCTCACCATGGCCTTGGCCCAAGTCGGTGGGGAGGCCGCTGGGCCTGACGCGGCTATGACCCAGCCGAAGCTCGCGGTCAACGATGACCAGATCAGGCGTCTCCTTGACGCGGCAGAGAAGGAACAAAGCGACGCACTGGAGGCAGAGCAACGACAACAGAGGGGTTCATGGAACGGCGGCGGGGCAACGCGAGGAGCGGGACGAGGCACTGGTCGTCGTCCTCGGGCTCGATCCCGCCTGGATCGAGACGACGGCTACAGCGGGCGATGGCGCTCGGCGACGCAGGGGAGACAGAGGAGCTCGTGTTTTGACGAAGCAAAGGGATGCAGCGGCAGCGGCGGAACTTGGCACAGTGACTCGGGCGACAGGGACGGCGCAAAGGAAGGCAATGGCTTGACGGGACGCTCGCCGGCGACCTTGAGGACGAGCGGGCGCCGCGGCTCCAGGAGCATGGCGGGGCGGCGAGGTTTGGCGGACTTGGCGACGGGGATGGCGAAGATGCAGGTAGCAGGGACGAGCCGGTCCAGGACGGGTCGGCGAGGAGGTGCTGCAAGGAGGTCTCGGGCACCATGGCGGTTCGGGAGGAGGCGGCTTCGTCGCGGCTCGTCCGATGAAGCTCGAAGCAGAGGAGGCAGGGACTTGGCGCAGGGCAGAGATGGACTCGGAGCTCCGACGGGACAAGGCTTGGCGAAAGCTTGGCACCGGAGATGATGATGGAGAGGCACGTAGGAGGAGGTCCTGGGGTCGAGGACGACGTATCCGTCCATTCCCATGGTGGAGCCGACGCGGAACCGGAGCTGCTGGTGTCTGAAGCCTCCTGGACGCCATGGCGGGCTTCTACGAGGGAAAAAGAGAGGGAGCCAGATGTGAGGGAGAGATAAGAGCGAGGGAAAGGGAGGAAGGGCGGCGCGAGGCTCATCTGTTGGTGGTGCTCGGCGGAGGAGGGAGCTCTGGTGCTGCGGCGGCTCGCCGCAGGCGAAGGAGTGGCGAGGACGAGGGGGATCGAGCACAGAGGCGCAAGAGGAGGAGCTCGGGTGGATCGAGGGGAAGCAGAGCAGCTGAGGGCTATGGTTGGATCGATGGAGGGAGTGAGTGGATCTGAAAACGAGGAAGGGATTTTTGGATCGGGGAGGATCCCAAGGAAGAAAGCAGGGAGTTGACTGGCTACGCAAGGAAAAAGAGGGAGGTTGTCGGGCGGCGGCGGTTGAGGGATTCGGTGGATGGATGGGACAAGGCTAGGGTTCCATCTATTTATATAGCAACGAGGATTTTGGTTAGGGGTATTTGGTCCCTCCGATTTTTATCGGACGGTCAAGAAATAAAGATAGGAAGACCAAATAGGAAAAAGGAGATGTTTTGTAGATGTTTGGGGATGATCCGGACACAACGGTGGCGACAGTCCGGGTCGGGTTCGGGACAACTTTCGGACGCGCGTGAGGGGGGCTGCGGGCTGACGAGAGAGGTTAGGTTGGACCTGACGGTAGGTAGTGGGTTGTGTAGACGGTCTCGAGCTGAGAGAAGAGAAGAGAGGGAGGTCCGGCAACTGTTTCCAGAGACCGAAAACGTCCGACGTTAGACCGGCTATACTGCCGCTATAGTTATCCGTTGGGGCATCAAACGATCTCCAAATGCGATGAAACTTGACAGGCGGTCTATCTACACTATAATAAGACCACACGCCAACTCTCATCCCATTCCGAGAACATTTTCTGGCCACTTATAAAATACTATTTCGGACATGTCGCGGGCGCGTGCAAGTGTGTCTGGGCTCAGAATGGACAACGGAGAGAACGAGGAGGCCGGGACGGATGCAAGTTTTGAAAGCATGATGATGCAATGCACATGATGGCATGGTAAGCAATGCATGACATGCAAGCACAAGACATGGCAACAACAGCGAAAACTGGAAGACACCTGGCACATCGGTCTCGGGGCGTTACAACACTCCACCACTACGAGAGGATCTTGTCCCGAGATCTAGAATGGCATCGGAGGGAAAACAGAAGAGAAAGGGAAGAGGTAAAACTAAGTTGCTCCTTTGACAAACGAGTGAAACCAAAGAACCTTGAAGAGGTTAAGCCATTTCAAGAAAAGAATACAACGGAGATGAACGAAGTTGAAAGCACTCCGTTAAGAAAATAGGAACAAGGAAGAACAACTTCGGGCAGCACTTCGATTGAAAAGAAAAGGAATTGAATAAGAACTTGGTAAGATGAGAAGATACTTGATGAAATCACAACATACATCCTCCGGAACTATTGAATGCATGGAACAAGGGATAAGAAAGATCTCAGACAGCACTCCGGTTGAGAAGATATGCAAGGCTTGATAAGGCGAAAAGAACTAGAAGAGATGACACCACGCTCCGGTTAGATGGATAAGCACAGGAAAGAACAACATGATCTTCACAAATTGAGATGATGATTGAAAAGAGCAACATCACAAGGCCTCCGGAAGAAAGAATAGAAGATAGATAATTGAAATAAAAGAATAGAGAAGAAAATGCCAACTTCTGCTACAAAAGAGCTTGAAAAGGCATCTATAGGAGAAGGGTTGAACAGAGTTGTTGGAACACCAACAACGGAAGGACAAGCTTGAAGTGGGCTTATAGAAGGCATATCAACATTATGAGGTGACAACTTGCCACTCACGGAAAAGATTGGATTTATATGAACAAGAAGACGAGAAACTTATTCACCGGAAGGATGAAAATTTGGGTCCTTTAAGAGCACCATAAATAGCAACAATCCTTAGGGAAAGCTTTAGGTGAAATATAACCCAAGATACTCCAATGAAGAGATTGATGGGATTGAAAAGATGTCTTGAGCAAAGAGAAAATGATGGGTTTAGATATGTCACTCTTGAAAAACTGGTGAATCATGAAACATGAAGGGAAAATTATCTAGAATGACATAACACCACCTCAAAAGATAAGGTAAAAGAATTGCACTCCGGATTGCAAGATGAAGAAAGCTTGAGCTCCTTTGAAAAGAATCTTGATGAACGCTTCGAGAAGGAAATAGATCCTTGATGAACCATCATGTAGAACCTCCATGAAGAACTCCGGTAACAAAAGAATGATCAACCATAAAGAAAGGGTAGTTGAAAACACAAGGTGGAACCTTGTAAAGATTTAGATAGATCTCCGTGATAACATAATTGCGAGAGCTAGGAACTCCGGGAAAGAAAGATGAGCACTTGAAACCAAGAATATGTATGATGAACCACTCCGGAATAAGGAATTGAATCAACTCGATGAAACAAGAATAAGAATTACATTATGCTTATCCTTCACCAATTCAAATTGATGACAACCAATGAAATTGGCATACTACTTATTCTCGTAGAAACGATTAAGATAGATAATGCACAAACTTGAAGAGGCCTTCGATGATCCACCGGTAGGATTTGAAAGAACGGAAGTATGCTAACGTAAGAAGAGGAATCTTTAGCAAACCCCCGTGAGAATTGGAAAATGAACGAAGAAAAGATAAAGAAACGCCAGAAAGAATTAGCAAATGCACGAAGAAGCTTGAGGGGATTTAGATACATCAAAACGAAGAGAACACGAGCCGATTTGAGATCACTTGAACGAAACACCGGTAAGCTTGGAGAATGAAAACTGAAGGCTGGGAATGAATAAACCTGAATTGATGGACTCCAGATAGGTGAAAAAAGAATTCTCACCATCAAAACAATTATGAGAGGATGGCCTTGAACTAGAACCACGAATCTTGAAGAGGATGGAGCAAGATTGAGAGAAAATCTTCTTCTTCGGTCTTGAAATGCAGGGAATGATGATGAGAAACACTACCAAGAATTATTGAGGTACTCCGGAATAATGAAACGCGAAGAGATTGAGCCAACGATGAAAAGAATTTGAAAGATCTTGGAGGAAGACATATGACTAATGACGATTCATTCTTACGTCAAACTTTAAAAGATTTGAGAATAGCTCCAGTGAAAATTGGAAGAGTCAGGTAAGATCCTAGAAAAGACCTGTGGGTTAGGGCCCACCCAAAAGAAACACCGTTGAAATGATTACTTGAAAAAGGAGAATGCGCCGGTTGAATTAAATGGTTTGAATAAGATAACATTCTCGAAAGATCTTGAATGAATGAGAATGAACACTAGCATCTTCTGAGATATCTTCAGTACTCCGGAACAATTGAATAGTGAGAGGTGAATGATTAAGAATTGCACCGGCATGAGAAAGCATTTGAAACGAGGAAAGGCTATGATCAGCAAAGCTTGACTAGAATCCACCGGAGAAGAAAAAGAATGAAGAATGATGAGCTTGTAGAACATCTTCATGAGAACCACCGGGTAAGAATATTGACGGAAAAGAATGGAGAGACTTCATATTCATAAGATAGATACTTGATAAAGAAATCCGAGTCCTCGAAGAAAAAGGGTGGGAGGGTGGGAAAACAAAGGCAACTTGGGATGGATGAAACAAACAACGTTGATGAAAAAGTGAGATTGGATTTTTGTGGATGTTGAAATGATCGGATCCACTTGAAGAGAAGCACACCGGTTGACAAGAAATTGAAATGACAAACTCGATGATCGAGAAGGATTAGTATTCACATCGAAGTATGAGAACACCATTTGGGGGAAGGTATGGAATCAACATTTGACATTGAAGCAACTTGAATACCACAACTCAAAACAAAACAAAGGATTGGCTTGCAGAATAAGCCGGAACAAACATATGATAGAGATTTCGTTTGAAGTTTTTGTGGTGGGGCCTACACGGGCTCGATCGTACCGCACCATCATGTACAAGGCAGTGCACATGACATACGAAGTGTCCCCGAGTCGGCATAGCCAAGGACTCTTTAAAACACAACGAGACCACTGTAAAACCAACCGTGAATAGGCGGACCACTAGACGTCGAACCCCAATTTCATATCATACATCTGTCGGAAAGATATCCTAAGAGCTACTTGAATTCCCACTTATGAAACTCCCGAACCTTTCCGGTTATGCAATCAGGTGTTGGGGATACAGGGGAAGCATAATATCTCACCCAAAACTAGCAAATCCTACATCCAGCTGTATCCATCCTTCAACACATAACCAAGAAACCTTCGGAAATCGTCTACCTCAACCTTCGAAAAGCATCCGTTATACGAGTTATGGCAATACTCCCGAACTCCCGCCCCAGTACTGGGTGGCATCGAGGTTATCTCACCAACAACTGCATAAAAGAGATTTTCGATGTCGGCGAACTAAACTCAGGTATTCCAGAACTGCAACGATAAAATTGTGACGACAACACCTGGGAGCTCAACTCCCCGGGACACTGCCACAACCCCTAAATGACAGGAGGCACCAAGAACAATGTTCTCGTCACAAAACCATCGGAACGATTCCAAGATACCCGCGTGATCCTAAAAAAAATTTTGTAGTGAAATTTGAGAAGAGAAGAGTCAAAACTCTACGTCAGGATGCCTTACCAGAGCGATGAAGGGACTGGAGAGTAAAAAGAATTCCTAAACTCTCCGATATATAATTCCTAAATGACTCAAAACATTTTTCTAGACTCAACAACGGCTGCTAAAAACGATCAAGCAGTGGGGGCTCCTAAGGTCGGGGAAGGCTCTGATACCAACTTGTAACACCCTCGATGCGGCTATATCTCCCACGTGTTGAAGCACAACTTAGAGGCATAACCGCATTGAAAGCAATGTCGCAAGTGAGGTAATCTTCACACAACCCATGTAATACATAAGGGAAAGAGATACATAGTTGGCTTACAATCGCCACTTCACACAATTACATGAATAAAGCATTACAACATCCAAATACAATCAAGGTCTGACTACGGAACCAAAATAAAAGAAGAACCCCAAATGCGACAAGGTCCCCGATCGACCCCAACTGGGCTCCACTACTGATCAACTAGAACGAAACAACACAAAGGACAAGATCTTCATCGAGCTCCTCCTTGAGCTTAGTTGCGTCATCTGCACGGTTCAACGACACCTGCAAGCTGGTTTTGGAAGTATTTGTGAGCCATGGGGACTCAGCAATCTCGCACCCTCGCGATCAAGACTATTTAAGCTTATGGGTAAGGTAAAGGTATGAGGTGGAGCTGCAGCAAGTGACTAGCATATATGGTGGCTAACCTGTTCGCAAAAGAGAGCGAGAAGAGAAGGCAAAGCACGAACGAAGAACTATGATCAAGAAGTGATCCTATAGCAACCTACGTCAAGCATAACTCCAACACCATGTTCGCTTCCCGGACTCCGCCGGAAAGAGATCATCACGGTTACACATGCGGTTGATGTATTTTAATTAAGGTCAATTTCAAGTTATCTACAACCGGACATTAACAAATTCCCATCTGCCCATAACCGCGGGCACGGCTTTCAAAAGTTCAAATCCCTGCAGGGATGTCCCAACTTAGCCCATGACAAGCTCTCACGGTCAACGAAGGATATACCTTCTAGCGGGAAGACCCAATCAGACTCGGAATCTCGGTTACAAGACATGTCGACAAGGTAAAACTAAACCAGCAACACTGCCCGAATGTGCCGACAAATCCTGATAGGAGCTGCACATATCTCTTTCTCGGGGCACACTTAGATTGTCCTAGGTACGGGTAGGCCAGCCTAGAGTTGCCCCTGGTGGCCACCGACAGCTGACAGGTTGGACCAACACTCAGAGGAGCACTGGCCCGGGGGTTTAAATAAAGATGACCCTTGAGTCCGCGGAACCCAAGGGAAAAAGAGGCTAGGTGGCGAATGGTAAAACCAAAGTTGGGCATTGCTGGAAGAGTTTTATTCAAGGCGAACTGTCAAGGGGTTCCCATTATTACCCAACCGCGTAAGGAACGCAAAAATCCGGAAACATAACACCGATATGACGGAAACTAGGGCGGCAAGAGTGGAACAAAACACTAGGCAAAAGGCCGAGCCTTCCACCCTTTACCAAGTATATAGATGCATTAATTAAATAAGATATATTATGATATCCCAACAAGTAAACACGTTCCAACAAGGAACAACATCTCCATGTTCCAACAAGGAACAAACTTCAATCTTCACCTGCAACTAACAACGCTATAAGAGGGGCTGAGCAAAGCGGTAACATAGCCAAACAACGGTTTGCTAGGACAAGGTGGGTTAGAGGCTTGGCTCAATAGTAAGGGAGGCATGATAAGCAAGTGGTAGGTATCGCAGCATAGGCATAGCAAAAGAGCGAGCAACTAGCAAGCAAAGATAGAAGTGATTTCGAGGGTATGGTCATCTTGCCTGAAATCCCGCAAGGAAGAAGAACGAGTCCATGATGAAGACAAACGGACGTAGACGAACGGGTCCTCACAAACGTGACGTTATCGGAACCAACCCGAAGAAGCAAACACCGGAAAGAAGCACACAACATAGTAAACAACCACCACATAATCATGGCATGATGCACAATCAAGTATGGTGCATGTCCGGTTTAATGAAGCATGGCATGGCAAAAATGCACAAACAATTCTACAAATTAAGTGGAGCACAAATGCATATTGAAGAAAACACCACATGACTTATTTAGTTCTCTCTCGTTTATGTACCCAACAAGATTAAATGTTGTTAGCATGGCAAGAGATGAAGCATAAAGAAACTATCTATCTAGGCAAGTTTAAATGAGGCCGAAAATAACAAACAACAATTCCGGAAACTCCTCATGTGCATATTTTTAGGTTTGGTACTGTTCTGTCCTAAACACAATTTTAGAGGTATTAAACATGCAAAACAAGTACACCATGTTAAACTACGCATTTTTCTACCCCATTTACATATAAAGTTTATTAAAAATCGAGCTACGGTAATTTAGTTATGAATTTAATCATTTTAACATGGCAATAGGCAAATACAAGCAAACATCATTTTAAAACATTTTAAACATGCATGAAAGTGACATAATATGAAACTAGACAAAATTCTAAGCAACTTTCATATATAAATCATTTTAATATGGTGCACGGTTATTAAGTTATTATATGCATGAACATGGAGGGTTTTTCTGTAAAACTGCAGTCTCTGGAATAACTAGGAAATTCGTAGATCTGAAAAAAAAACATAAACGGACCAGAATTGCAGCCTGGCCCAATAGGCGCAGGGTGCTGGAGGCTCACCATGGCCTTGGCCCAAGTCGGTGGGGAGGCCGCTGGGCCTGACGCGGCTATGGCCCAGCCGAAGCTCGCGGTCAACGATGACCAGATCAGGCGTCTCCTTGACGCGGCAGAGAAGGAACAAAGCGACGCACTGGAGGCAGAGCAACGACAACAGAGGGGTTCATGGAACAGCGGCGGGGCAACGCGAGGAGCGGGACGAGGCACTGGTCGTCGTCCTCGGGCTCGATCCCGCCTGGATCGAGACGACGGCTACAGCGGGCGATGGCGCTCGGTGACGCAGGGGAGACAGAGGAGCTCGTGTTTTGACGAAGCAAAGGGATGCAGCGGCAGCGGCGGAACTTGGCACAGCGACTCGGGCGACAGGGACGGCGCAAAGGAAGGCAATGGCTTGACGGGACGCTCGCCGGCGACCTTGAGGACGAGCGGGCGCCGCGGCTCCAGGAGCATGGCGGGGCGGCGAGGTTTGGCGGACTTGGCGACGGGGATGGTGAAGATGCAGGCAGTAGAGACGAGCCGGTCCAGGACGGGTCGGCGAGGAGGTGCTGCAAGGAGGTCTCGGGCGCCATGGCGGTTCGGGAGGAGGCGGCTTCGTCGCGGCTCGTCCGATGAAGCTTGAAGCAGAGGAGGCAGGGACTTGGCGCAGGGCAGAGATGGACTCGGAGCTCCAGCGGGACAAGGCTTGGCGACAGCTTGGCACCAGAGATGATGATGGAGAGGCATGTAGGAGGAGGTCCTGGGGTCGAGGACGACGTATCCGTCCATTCCCATGGTGGAGTCGACGCGGAACCGGAGCTGCTGGTGTCTGAAGCCTCCTGGACGCCATGGCGGGCTTCTGCGAGGGAAAAAGAGAGGGAGCCAGATGTGAGGGAGAGATAAGAGCGAGGGAAAGGGAGGAAGGGCGGCGCGAGGCTCATCTGCTGGTGGTGCTCGACGGCGGAGGGAGCTCCGGTGCTGCGGCGGCTTGCCGCATGCGAAGGAGTGGCGAGGACGAGGGGGATCGAGCACAGAGGCGCAAGAGGAGGAGCTCGGGTGGATCGAGGGGAAGCAAAGTAGCGGAGGGCTATGGTTGGATCGATGGAGGGATTGGGTGAATCTGAAAACGAGGAAGGGATTTTTGATCGGGGAGGATCCCAAGGAAGAAAGCAGGGAGTTGACTGGCTGCGCGAGGAAAAAGAGGGAGGTTGTCGGGCGGCGGCGGCTGAGGGATTCGGTGGATGGATGGGACAAGGCTAGGGTTCCATCTATTTATATAGCAACGAGGATTTTGGTTAGGGGTATTTGGTCCCTCTGATTTTTATCAGACGGTCGAGAAATAAAGATAGGAAGACCAAATAGGAAAAAGGAGATGTTTTATAGATGTTTGGGGATGATCCGGACACAACGGTGGCGACAGTCCGGGTCGGGTTCGGGACAACTTTCGGACGCACGCGAGGGGGGCTGCGGGCTGACGAGAGAGGTTAGGTTGGACCTGACGGTAGGTAGTGGGTTGTGTAGACGGTCTCGAGCTGAGAGAAGAGAAGAGAGGGAGGCCCGACGACTGTTTCCAGAGACCGAAAACGTCCGACGTTAGACCGGCTATACTGCCGCTATAGTTATCCGTTGGGGCATCAAACGATCTCCAAATGCGATGAAACTTGATAGGCGGTCTATCTACACTATAATAAGACCACACGCCAACTCTCATCCCATTCCGAGAACATCTTCCGGCCACTTATAAAATACTATTTCGGACATGCCGCGGGCGCGTGCAAGTGTGTCTGGGCTCAGAACGGACAACGGAGAGAACGAGGAGGCCGGGACGGATGCAAGTTTTGAAAGCATGATGATGCAATGCACATGATGGCATGGTAAGCAATGCATGACACACAAGCACAAGACATGACAACAACAGCGAAAAACTAGAAGACACCCGTCACATCGGTCTCGGGGCGTTACATATTCGCTCATCTCGGTTGGACCGAAACGTTACGAAAGGGAAACAGAGAGTTTGCATTGCAATCTCGGTGGGACCGATCGCTCATCTTGGTTTGACCAAAACATTACGAAGGGAAACATAGAGATTACAATCCCATCTCAGTGAGACCGAGATCCCTATCAGTGAGACCGAAAAGACTAGGGTTTCTGGCAGTGGCTATGTCAACTGAACTCGGTGGTGCCGGATAGAAAGTTTCGGTGGGGCCGAGTTTGACTTTTGGTTTGGGACATATGTGGATGTCAGAAAGTAGTTGAGGGCTTTTGGAGCATATCACTAAGCACTTTGAGCAAGCAAGCCATTAGGCAACACCTCATCCCCTCTTAATAGTATTGGCTTTTCCTATGGACTCAATGTGATCTTGGATCACTTAAAATGAAGAATGTAGAGTCCTGAGCTTTGATATTGAGCCAATTCTTTATCCTTAGAATTTTGAGGGTTCCACTTTTCTCATCCATGCCATGCCAATCATTGAGCTTTCCTGAAATGTTTATCTTTAAGTAGCATTAGCTCAATGAACTATATGTTGTTAGGAATTACCAAAACCACCCAGGGATAGTTGCACTTTCAATCTCCCCCTTTTTGGTAATTGATGACAACATATAGATCAAAGCTTCGACAAATGATAAATAAGATTGAAAAGACATCATCGCTTTGAGAAGTATGTGATAAGCAAGGCTCCCCCTAAATTTGTGCATTATTTAAAATTTGCTTTTGAATGCAAATGCGCAATCGATTGGGATCATGGGTTACTCTTCCATGACAACACTCTCTCTTGAAGCCTATGATCTATACATTTTTCTCCCCCTTTGGCAACAAGTTACCAAAAAGTTCAAAAATGCATAGTGCTAAACGATTCTCAGGCTTGATCTTCGGGAGGTGGTGTAGAGAGAACTCCAAGGACGTAGGCTTCCGATGAAGTAGTTGGAGCTTATGGAGTGGGTGCTGGAGGTGTCACTGGAGTTGTGGCTGCTGGTGCTGACACTGAAGCTCTAGTATCTGTGACTGGCACTGCAGCAGACCTTGGACCTCGTGGCACTCGCTTGAAAGCATCAATGGTAGACTTGCCCTTCTTCTCCTCTACTTCCTCCTGTAGCTGCTCAATTGCAATTTGGATCTCAGTTACCTTGACATCCAGATCATAGAACTTCTGCTCAACAATCCTCTTCAAACTCTCCTGGTTTTGAGTCGGGGTGGCCAAGCCCTTCTCAATCCTCAAGATGGATTGGATCAGATATCCAAGTTGATCTTGTTTGGATTTCAAGAACACTTGAGATGCCTCTTCAACAGTTGGCATCTTTGCAGCTTTATCTGCCTTTGCCTTCTCTCTCTTCTCATGTGCTTGAGCTGAAGATGGTACATTTTCATCCATCACCATAGTGTTGTCTTCAAATTCAGGATATATGGGCAGGTTCTCCTTATCCAAAAGATATGCGCATGTGCCCATCTTTGAGTTGATGAGCTCTTGAATTTGTGGGGCATACCCACAGCTTCTCTTCTGGTCAGCAGCAGTCCTCTTGATTGTCTCAACAATCAAACTCATGACCTTGAACTTCTGTGGGACATCAAATATGTGCAACAAGTTTATAGCATGTCCTCTGATCATCTTGTGATCACCTGACTTGGGTAACAGTGTGTGCCTTAGAATCCAGTTTATGGTAGGCAGACCACACAACAAGTAGTGGACAGATCCAAACTTATGTGTATTGATACGTCTCCAACGTATCTATAATTTTTGATTGTTCCATGCTATTATATTATCAACCTTGTATGTTTTATATGCATTTATATGCTATTTTATATGATTTTTGGGACTAACCTATTAACCTAGAGCCCAGTGCCAGTTTCTGTTTTTTCCTTGTTTTAGAGTATCGCAGAAAAGGAAAATCAAACAGAGTCCAATTGACCTGAAACTTCATAGGACTTATTTTTGGACCAGAAGAAGACCACGGAGTATCGGAGTTGGACCAGGAGAGTCCCGGGCTGCCCACGAGAGTGGGGGGCGCGCCCACCCACCTGGGCACGCCCCCCTGCCTCGTGGACAGCCCGGAGGTCCACCAACGTACTTCTTCCTCCCGTATATACCCATATACCCTAAAAACTTTGGGGAGCAGAATAGATTGGGAGTTCGGCTGCCAGAAGCCTCCGTAGCCACCGAAAACCAATCTAGACCCGTTCCGGCACCCTGCCGGAGGGGGAATCCCTCTCCGGTGGCCATCTTCATCATCCCGGTGCTCTCCATGATGAGGAGGGAGTAGTTTTCCCTCGGGGCTGAGGGTATGTACCAGTAGCTATGTGTTTGATCTCTCTCTCTCTCGTGTTCTTGAGGTGGCACGATCTTGATGTATTGCGAGCTTTGCTATTATAGTTGGATCTTATGATGTTTCTCCCCCTCTACTCTCTGGTAATGGATTGAGTTTTCCCTTTTAAGTTATCTTATCGGATTGAGTCTTTAAGGATTTGAGAACACTTGATGTATGTCTTGCGTGGGATACCCGTGGTGACAATGGGGTATTCTATTGATCCACTTGATGTATGTTTTGGTGATCAACTTGCGGGTTCCGCCCATGAACCTATGCATAGGGGTTGGCACACGTTTTGGTCTTGACTCTCTGGTAGAATCTTTGGGGCACTCTTTGAAGTACTTTTGTGTTAGTTGAATAGATGAATCTGAGATTGTGTGATGCATATCGTATAATCATACCCACGGATACTTGAGGTGACATTGGAGTATCTAGGTGACATTAGGGTTTTGGTTGATTTGTGTCTTAAGGTGTTATTCTAGTACGAACTCTAGGGCTGTTTGTGACACTTATAGGAATAGCCCAACGGATTGATTGGAAAGAATAACTCTGAGGTGATTTCGTACCCTGCCATAATCTCTTCGTTTGTCCTCCACTACTAGTGACTTTGGAGTGACTTTTTGTTGCATGTTGAGGGATAGTTATGTGATCCAATTATGTTATTATTGTTGAACTTGCACTAGTGAAAGTATGAACCCTAGGCCTTGTTTCAACGCATTGCAATAGCGTTTACACTCACTTTTACCATTAGTTACCTTGCTGTTTTTATATTTTTAGATTACAAAAAACCTTTATCTACCATCCATATACCATTTGTATCACCATCTCTTCGCCGAACTAGTGCACCTATACAATTTACCATTGTATTGGGTGTGTTGGGGACACAAGAGACTCTTTGTTATTTGGTTGCAGGGTTGCTTGAGAGAGACCATCTTCATCCTACCCCTCCTACGGATTGATAAACCTTAGGTCATCCACTTGAGGGAAATTTGCTACTGTCCTACAAACCTCTGCACTTGGAGGACCAACAACATCTACAAGAAGAAGGTTGTGTAGTAGACATCAAGCTCTTTTCTGGCGCCGTTGCCGGGGAGGCGAGGAAAGCGGCACTAACACCCCGTCAACTAAGCTTTTTTCTGGCGCCGTTGCCGGGGAGGTTAGCGCTTGAAGGTATATCTTTAGATCTTGCAATCAAATCTTTTTGTTTCTTGTTTTAGCACTAGTTTAGTTCATAAAAGAAAACTACAAAAAATATGGAATTGAGTTTGCCTCATACGCTTCATCTTTTTAATATCTTTCGTGAGTATGATGGAAAAGAAAATTGTGCCAAAGTGTTAGAATAAGAATGCATTAAAATGTTTGGCACTAAATATTTGAATGATGAGCATGATTGCAATGTTGTTAGTATGAATTCCTTGAATATCCATGATGCTAATGATATGCAAAGCCACAAGCTTGGGGAAGCTATGTTTGATGAAGATGATATTTTTGTCCCCCAAGTTTTGATGAGAAAATTTATTATGATGAAAGCATGCCTCCTATTTATGATGATTATATTGATGAAAGTGGATTTGGTGAGGTTATGGCTTTATTTTGTGATGAATCCACTATTCCGGAAGATGTTCCAATCGATTATGATGAGAACAAAGTTGCTACTTATGATAATTATTGTGATGATACATATGCTATAAAAAGTAGTGATGATTATATTTATAAAACTTGTCATGATTATGATTACCCCTTTTCTGAACATTACTCTTTTAATGTGGAAAAATTTTATAGTATTCAAGTCTCTTATGATACTACCACTATTCTGAATTAGAAGAATTTTGCTTATGTGGAGAGTAGTAAATTTTCTATGCTTGTAGATCGTGAAAAGAATGCTTTAGGTTCAGGATATATTGTTGAATTTATTCATGATGCTACTGAAAATTATTATGAGGGGGGAACATATGCTTGTAGGAATTGCAATGATATCAAGTTTCCTCTCTATGTGCTTAAAATTTTGAAGTTTTGCTTGTTTTACCTTCCTATGCAAGTTGATTCTTGTTCCCATAAGTTGTTTGCTCACAAAAATCCCTATGCATAGGAAGTGGTTAGGCTTAAATGTGCTAGTCATATTCTTTATGATGCTCTCTTTATGTTTCAATTCTTATCTTTTATGTGAGCATCATTGAAATCATCATGCCTAGCTAGGGGCGTTAAACGATAGCGCTTGTTGGGAGGCAACCCAATTTTATTTTTGTTCCTTGCTTTTTGTTCCTGTTTAGTAATAAATAATTTATCTAGGCCCTGTTATGATTGAGTTTTTATGTTTAAATTAGTGTTTGTGCCAAGTAGAACCGTTGGGAAGACTTGGGCAAAGTCTTTTTAATCTTGCTGTAAAAAACAGAAACTTTAGCGCTCACGAGAACTACTGCCATTTTTATTTGGGTAGTATTATTTAGTTAATTATTTTTGCAGATGATTAATAGATAAATTCCTCACGTCCATAAATTTATTTTAGAATTTTTGGGGTTGCAGAAGTTTGCTTTAGTTACAGATCACTACATATTGCTCTGTTTTTCGTGTGTTGTTTGCTTATTTTAATGAATCTATGGCTAGTAAAAGAGTTTATAAACCATAGAGAAGTTGGAATACAGTAGGTTTAACACCAATACAAATAAAGAATGAGTTCATTACAGTACCTTGAAGTGGTGTTTTGTTTTCTTTCGCTAACGGAGCTTACGAGTTTTCTGTTAAGTTTTGTGTTGTGAAGTTTTCAAGTTTTGGGTAAATATTCGATGGATTATGGAATAAGGAGTCGCAAGAGCCTAAGCTTGGGGATGCCCAAGGCACCCAAATGTAATATTCAAGGACAACAAAGATCCTAAGCTTGGGGATGCCCCAGAAGGCATCCCCTCTTTCGTCTTCGTTCATCGAGAACTTTACTTGGAGCTATATTTTTATTCACCGCATGATATGTGTTTTGCTTGGATCATCATTTTATTTTATTTTATTTTGCTTTCTGTTTGAATAAAATACCAAGATCTAAAATTCTTAAATGTTAAAGAGTCTTCATATAGTTGCATAATTATTCGACTACTCATTGATCTTCACTTATATCTTTTGGAGTAGTTTGTCATTTGCTCTAGTGCTTCACTTATATCCTTTAGAAGCATGGCGGTGGTTTTATTTTGAAGAAATAGATGAACTCTCATGCTTCACTTATATCATTTTGAGAGTCTCTAAACATCATGGTAATTTGCTTTGATTATTAATTTAGTCCTAATATGATGGGCATCCAAGAGGGATATAATAAAAACTTTCATATAAAGTGCATTGAATACTAAGAGAAGTTTGATACTTGATAATTGTTTTGAGATATGGAGATGGTGATATTAGAGTCATGCTAGTTGAGTAGTTGTGAATTTGAGAAATACTTGTGTTGAAGTTTGTGATTCCCGTAGCATGCACGTATGGTGAACCGTTATGTGATGAAGTCGGAGCATGATTTATTTATTGATTGTCTTCCTTATGAGTGGCGGTCGGGGATGAGCGATGGTATTTTCCTACCAATCTATCCCCCTAGGAGCATGCGCGTAATACTTTGTTTCGATAACTAATATTTTTTTAATAAGTATGTGAGTTCTTTATGACTAATGTTGAGTCCATGGATTATACGCACTCTCACCCTTCCACCATTGCTAGCCTCTCTAGTACCGCGCAATTTTCGCCGGTACCATAAACCCATCATATACCTTACTCAAAACAGCCACCATACCTACCTATTATGGCATTTCCATAGCCATTCCGAGATATATTGCCATGCAACTTTTCACCGTTCCGTTTACTATGACACGCTCCATCATTGTCATATTGCTTTGCATGATCATGTAGTTGACATTGTATTTGTGGCAAAGCCACCATTCATAATTCTTTCATACATGTCACTCATGCATCATTGCACATCCCGGTACACCGCCGGAGGCATTCATATAGAGTCATATCTTGTTCTAAGTATCGAGTTGTAATTCTTGAGTTGTAAGTAAATAAAAGTGTGATGATCATCATTATTAGAGCATTGTCCCAGTGAGGAAAGGATGATGGAGACTATGATTCCCCAACAATTCGGGATGAGACTCTGGATGAAAATAAATAAATAAAAGAGGCCAAAGAAGCCCAAATAAAAAAAGAAGAGAAAGAGGCCATGAAAAAAGAGAAGGCCCAAATAGAAAAATGAGAGAAAAAGAGAGAAGGGGCAATGCTACTATCCTTTTACCACACTTGTGCTTCAAAGTAGCACCATGATCTTCATGATAGAGAGTCTCCTATGTTGTCACTTTCATATACTAGTGGGAATCTTTCATTATAGAACTTGGCTTGTATATTCCAATGATGGGCTTCCTCAAAATGCCCTAGGTCTTCGTGAGCAAGCGAGTTGGATGCACACCCACTAGTTTCTTTTGTGAGCTTTCATACATTTATAGCTCTAGTGCATCCATTGCATGGCAATCCCTACTCACTCACATTGATATCTATTGATGGGCATCTCCATAGCCCGTTGATACGCCTAGTTGATGTGAGACTATCTTCTCCTTTTTGTCTTCTCCACAACCACCATTCTATTCCACCTATAGTGCTATATCCATGGCTCACCCTCATATACTGTGTGAATATTGAAAAAGTTTGAGAATATCAAAAGTATGAAACAATTGCTTGGCTTGTCATCGGGGTTGTGCATGATTTAAATACTTTGTGTGGTGAAGATGGAGCATAACCAGACTATATGATTTTGTAGGGATAACTTTCTTTGGCCATGTTATTTTGAGAAGACATGATTGCTTAGTTAGTATGCTTGAAGTATTATTATTTTTATGTCAATATTAAACTTTTGTCTTGAATCTTATGGATCTGAATATTCTTGCCACAATAAAGAGAACTACATGGATAAATATGTTAGGTAGCATTCCACATCAAAAATTCTGTTTTTATCATTTACCTACTCGAGGACGAGAAGGAATTAAGCTTGGGGATGTTGATACGTCTCCAACGTATCTATAATTTTTGATTGTTCCATGCTATTATATTATCAACCTTGGATGTTTTATATGTTATTTTATATGATTTTTGGGACTAACCTATTAAACTAGAGCCCAATGCCAGCTTCTGTTTTTTCCTTGTTTTAGAGTATCGCAGAAAAGGTGTAACATCCCAAAATTCTAAATTTTGAAATGTTATAATAAATAGATAGATTGATTGATTGTTTGCTTGTTGTTATGTGATTGATTGACTGAAAGTGAGTGAATTCGAAACTTTTGAAAGTTAAATGAGAGGGAATAAAAGGACTTACCCAAACTTTTAATTTTGCATTTATGCTCTTTGTGAATTCAAATACTTTTCATCACAAAACCCTGGAGAGAAGATGACATGACTTGTTCCATTTATTTAAATGAAAAGGGGTGTTGAAAATATTTCCAAAACTTTATGCAACTCAATGATTTTCATGAGAGAAGATAAAATGACTTCTTCAAAACATATGAAATATGAGTTGGGAGTTTCAAATAATTAAGTTCAAAGTCCTTCTTGAAATTATTTTCAATTTGGAGTTATTTGAGTTTTATTCAAATTATTTTTCTCCAAAAATAAAATATATGGAAAATAGGGTAACATGATTCCCTACATCAGAAAATTTGAGAGAAATAATTTGAATTAATTTTGGTATTTTTATAATGATTTTTATTGGATTTTATAGGACCAGTAGCACTCTTTGAATTATCTGAATTTGTGTGAATTTTATTTAATGATAGGAAAATGTTCAGCTTATAGGAAATCTTTTTCTGAAAATTTTGATATATTATATACCTATATAATATTTTTAATTATTTCGTTTTTATTATTTTAATTTTCTGGAAAATGTTTTTTTAAAAAAACTTCCTCCGCCGCCGAACTAGGCCGGCCCAGCTAGTCGCCAGGCCACGACCGAGCCGGCCCACGCCCCAGCACCGCTCGTCCCCGAGCTCCCGCCGCAGTCCCACTCGGGCACGACGCCTCGCCGACCTCGATGGCCGAGCCGCCTCCGGCTTCCTCCTGCCCCCTCCCCCACGCCACCCCTGCCCCTCCCCTTAAAAGGCGCCGCCCCGTCTCCTCTCGCCTCGCCTCGCCTCGCCTCGCATCCCGCACATCGCCGTCACTGGCGAGATCCGCCGCGACCGCCGTCGCTGCTGTTTCGCGCTTCCACCCCGCGCGCCGCACTCCGCCCCACGCCGCATCGCCTCGCGCCGCCGCTTGCTCTCCTGCGCTGCTGTCGCCGCCCTCGTCGGAGCCCCGCACCATCTCACCGGAGTTAACCGCCATCATCGTCGTAAAGTGCTACCGAACCGGTAAGAAAACCGATCCGATTTTCTTCCGTTTTCTCTTGGTTTGGTTTTAGATTAGACCGGTTTAGTTTTTTTAGTTAGTTTAGTTATTTAACAATCGTTCTCTGTTTAGGTAAATCTAGCGAACGATTTCGTTCGGTAGTGTTTGGCAGAGAACGTTCGCTATTTAGATTTTTTTTATTTCCTGTTTAATTTATGCCAGGGACCTATTCGTAATTAGTTTCCCTATAGTTTAGTCCCTGAACTTCAAACGATCATCACTTTTCGCTCATTTGTCCAAATCCAACGAAACCAACGCTCACGTCTTCGTTACGATCTCCTCTGTCCAGTAATCCAACTCAAACATGTTTTTGAAAGTTTAAAATTTGATTTAGACCAGATTTGAATTCAAACTTCGTTTGATCATAACTTGAGTTTCGTAACTCCGTTTGAGTTGATTCTTTTTGCAAATCGAAGCTCTTGACCTAAACTTTCTAATAAGGCCAAATTAACATAATTTTGGTATTGTTAGATATTGTTTTATGTTGCAAGAGTTATTTTCTTGGTTTTAACTTTTCCGAATCGTCTTCTTCGTTCTTTCTAATCTGTTGAGCGATTGCTTATGTGTGGTTCTATTGCTTGCTTATGATAGATTGACCGGAGTGTGACGAGTAGAACTATCAAGAGTTTTGAGTGCGAATCATCTTCATCAACATTGCAGGCAAGTTCACACTTTGATCATATCCCTTTCATACCCAGTTTTATGCATTAGTTTCACCCTCAAACATTGCATGAGTAGGATTGATAACATGTGGGTATTGGGAAGTAGTTGATGAGGTAGGAACCTATTGCCCTGCATTCAAACCTTGGGAGTTACTATTATGTTATGCTTATATTGCCATGCTATGATCGTAGACGTGGATTGGGTTTGAGAGTATTCATGACAGATGTGAGATTGTTAATTAATGGTTTACTTAAGGTGGCAACTTAACACACATTTGGGTGGATTGAGGCACCTGGGTATTCTAGCGATTGCCTGTTTAGGCACCTGGTATTCCAGTGATTGCATATTTTCTTTTGGACCGCCACCCAGGCTCAAAGGGATCATGACATTGTTCAAACTAGAAACTTCTGTGTGCAGCCACAAGCTACTATGGGCTCTAGCATAGTTGACTAAGTCGTGCGAACTCTTATAGTGGTAGACTAGCAGATGTAGGGGATGTAGGTTGGTACGTTCTACCCGTTCGTAAGGTGCTAGCGCTTCTGAAAGACTATGTCTCGGTCATCCATTTCTCAAACATCATGTAGCGCGAGAACCCCAACGGAGGAGATCGAGTCTTGTGGGGAAAAGTCTGCAAACCTTTGCAGAGTGTATAAACTAATCATGGTTAGCCATGTCCCCGGTTATGGACGTCTTGAGTATCTAGTACTTGGATTATCATGTGAATCTCATCATGTTACTTTTAATTAATCTTGTTGGGTTTTAATGATGATGCTTAATTGGGATTGAGAGGGTGTCTACACTCTCAATGTTTAACAACCACCATGATAGTTAAATAAAATTTATTTCTTTGTAGTAGGGAAAAATTGGCTTTTCGCAAAAACCATATAACCATAGAGCTTTTCCACCAGCCAAATATGCATGTAGTGATAGCCATTGTTCATCATTTTTCTCTATGGTGTGAATTTGCCAGTACATTCAATGTACTGACCCTTTGTGGCTGCAACGTCTCATGTTGCAGGATTTCTTACGACGAGTAAGCGATACGTTAGGGTTACGATTTCTGCACTCAACTTTGTCGTTGGTGTTGATGGGAATTGTGACGCCCGGATAATTAAGCTATAGTAATCCCACACTAATGGTGCCACGTTACCTCTGTTACTGTTGCTAATCTATCGTTAGGTCAAAACCGGTCCAAAATTCAAATTTAAAAATATGGCAAACAACAAAAGTTTTGAAACATTAAAGCCAAAATGTTCGGATTGTGGCACATAATCCGTACTAAATATTGGTGGAGAAACCACACTTCTGTAAAGTATTTAAATGCCCTATAGTAAGTAAAACAACGGCAAAACAATTATTTAAATGCTTTTAAATACTAAACAAATGTTAATCTACTTTATTTAGTTACCAAACTTTTTGGAGTAGGTGGCCTATGTTATTATGCTAATTTAGGAGCAGGGGTTATATTTTAGTAAAAATTGTTTTTGCTAACTAAAATAAATAAAGCAAAAAGAGAAAATAAATAAAACCTAAAACTAAAACACAAAGATAGGAAAGGTAAGATCCCCACTGGACCAGCTGGCCCAGCCTACCGCCTACCAGGCCGGCCCACCTCCCCTCCTACTAACCCTCCCACCGTGACCTAACCCCATCCCACGATCCCCACTTCCCCCTCCCCATGTCTCCCTCATCCTCCCACTCCGTCGCCACACACACGCACGCACGCACACTCAGTGGAGCGGGCACCCGATCCTCCGCACCCCTGAAACCGCCGCCCGCCGGCGCTGGGCATCGCCACCCCCGGCCTCCTCCTCGCGGCTCCCAACCTCCTGCACCGCATCCCCATCCTCCTCCACACCGGACTGCACCCGCCTCACCGACGCCCGACGCCATCGCTGGCCTGCCTCCTCTCCATTGCGACGTCCCTAACCTCCACCTTGCGCCCCGCTGCCCCGTTCCCAATGAATCACGGTGAGGCCAAACCCCGGCCTCTTTTTCCCTCCTCGCCTTGCTCGCCGTCTCTGCCGCTAGCGCAGTCACCGCCGCCCGGGCTCCCACTCACGACCATCGCGGCCCCGGCCGAGCCCGCTCGACCCCGCGCGCGCGCCTCCGGCACAGCCCCTGCCCCTGCAGCGCCATCGCGCGCCCGCTCCCGTGGACTGCTGTTGCTGCTGCACTACGCCTACGCGCGCTCGCCCACGTCGCCGTTTCGCGCCGCCTCCGCATGCTGCTAGCGCGTCGGGCCCGCCTTCTGCTCGCCATGTCGCGCCCACCTGCCGCTCCGCTTCCCTGCCGCCCTGCCCTACGCCGCCCGTTCCCCTGCCCGCAGCTGCCGGCGGCCACTCGCCCTGAGGCTTCAACCGGCGATGGCCGTGGCCTCGTCCCCTTCCAGGCGGATGCCCAACCGGTCTCCCCATGCCGCTTCGCCCGTTAGCCCGCTCACTTGAACCCGCTGTGGCCTTTTGGCCCAATGACAGTGGGTCCTGCCCAAGGACGCTTTTATTAAAAAAATAAGTAAATAAAAATGTTAAATAAATAATTAATTAACTAACTAAATTAATTAAGTTAACTAATCCTGTTTAACTAAGCTAATTAAATGGGCTAACCTAATCTAGTAATTAAGCTAATTTACACTGTTTAGTTAGTTTGAGCCTATGACGAATGGGACCCAAACGTCAATTTGACCTAGTCCACCTTTGACCCTGATGACTTCATGATGACATCATGCTGACATCATAATAGCCTCTTCTAATTAAATTAATAAGATAATTCCAATAATGATTAAATCTTTATAAAATAATATAAAATAATCTGTAGCTCGGATGAAAATACTTTGTACATGAAAGTTGCTCAGAACGACGAGACGAATCCGAATGCGCAGCCCGTTCGTCCGCCACGCGTCCCTAGCATAGAGAACACGCAACTTTCCCCCTCCGATTCATTTGTCCAAAAACGCGAAACTTCGGGGATACTTTCCCAGATGTTTCCTCCCTTCACCGGTATCACCTAATACCGCGTTAGGGCATACCTAGCACCACGTATTGCCATGTTATGCTTTGTGATGCTTTGATTGCTCTATTATTTATTATGTTCCCCTCCGTTACTTCTTTCCGGTAGACCCCGAGACCGCTGTCGGTGCCCCTGTGATTGACTACATCGTTGACGACCCTTCCTTGCCAGAGCAACCAGGCAAGCCCACCCCCCTTGATCACCAGATATCGCCTACTCTCCTCTATACTGCTTGCATTAGAGTAGTGTAGCATGTTACTGCTTTCCGTTAATCCTATCCTGATGCATAGCATGTCTTTGCTACTACTGTTGTTACCTTTACCTGCAATCCTACCTGCCTAGTATAGGATGCTAGTTTATCATCAGTGGCCCTACATTCTTGTCCGTCTGCCATGCTATACTATCGGGCCATGATCACTCGGGACGTGATCACGGGTATATACTATATAATTTATACATGATACATGTAGTGACTAAAGACGGGTCGGCTTGTGGAGCACCCGCGAGTGATTCACGGATTGGGGGCTGAAAGGACCTTTGTCCCAATGGCCCTCTGTGTGGATCTTTCTGGCGAAGTGACAGGGCAGGTTGAGACCACCTAGGCGAGAGGTGGGCCTGGCCCTAGTCGGCGTTCGTGGTTATTTCAAGATAACACGTTTAACGAGATCTTGGTATTTGATCTGAGTCTGGCCACTGGCCTATATGCACTAACCATCTACGCAGGGACAGTTATGGGCACTCAACGTCGTGGTATCAGTCGAAGCCTTCGTGACGTCAGCGACTGAGCGGCGCGCGCCGGATTGGAATGTAAGCCTGCTCTTGTATTAAGGGGGCTAGTTCTGCTTCCGGCCGCCCTCGCAACGTGCTGGTGTGCAATGGGCGATGGGCCCAGACCCCTGCGCCATAGGATTTAGACCGGCGTGCTGACCTCTTTGTTGTGCCTAGGTAGCACTGCGACGTGTTGATCTTCCGAGGCTGGGCATGACCCAGGAAAGTGTGTCCAGCCAAATGGGATCGAGCGTGTTGGGTTATGTGGTGCACCCCTTCAAGGAAGTTAATCTATTCGAGTAGTCGTGATCTTCGGTAACAGGACGACTTGGAGTTGTACCTTGACCTTATGACAACTAGAACCAGATACTTAATAAAACACACCCTTCCAAGTGCCAGATACAACCCGGTGGTCGCTCTCTAACTGGGCGATGAGGAGAGGATCGCCGGGTAGGATTATGCTACTTGGTGGACTTACCTTCTGCTCTCTTCTACATGCTGCAAGATGGAGGTGGCCTGAAGCGTAGTCTTCGATAGGACTAGCTATCCCCCTCTTATTCCGGCATTCTGCAGTTCAGTCCACATATGATACCCTTATTCCGTTTGATACCAATGCATACATATGTAGTGTAGCTCCTTGCTTGCGAGTACTTTGGATGAGTACTCACGGTTGCTTTGCTCCCTCTTTTCCCCTTTCTATACCCGATCGCTGCGACCAGACGATGGAGTCCAGGAGCCAGACGCCACAGTCGATGACGACTACTACTACTCAGGAGGTGCCTACTACTACGTGCAGCCCGCTGACGGCGACCAGTAGTAGTTTAGGAGGATCCCAGGCAGGAGGCTTGTGCCTCTTTCGATCTGTATCCCAGTTTGTGCTAGCCTTCTTAAGGTAAACTTGTTTAACTTATGTCTGTACTCAGATATTGTTGCTTCCGCTGACTCGTCGAGCTCTTGTATTCGAGCCTTCGAGGCCCCTGGCTTGTAATATGATGCTTGTATGACTTATTTTATTTGTAGAGTTGTGTTGTGATATCTTCCCGTGAGTCCCTGATCTTGATCGTACGTGTTTGCGTGTATGATTAGTGTACGATTGAATCAAGGGCGTCACAAGTTGGTATCAGAGCCGACTGCCTGTAGGAATCCCCCTTCCACACTCCTTGGCCGAAGTCGAGTATAGACATTACAAAACTTTTTACTAACATGGTTGTGTGCCTTACGGGCCCACGTCGCCATCTGGGTGGTATTAGGATCTTTTACTCCTCGATCCTTACTCTGGGATTCTGATCTCTCTTCTATTCGGGTTAAATGATTTTGCTAACTCTAACTCTAGGTTCTCGTAATTACTTTCTTCAGGAGAGCCCCTTATTACAGATGATCGCCTACTGCACCAGAAGATTTCGAAGATACTCTCCGATATTCTCTCGAGACTTTGTGCCTGTTGCTTTTGCAATTCCTTACCACCGAAACATCCCTATGGGTAAATACTTACACCTGTCGTCTGTCGTTCTTACTTTTATTTCCAGTTGATCTTGTTATTACAAGATACCCCAAGAATACTTTGTGCCTACTGCCTTGCAGTTCCTTGTCACCTGAATACACCTACAAATTAATCCTCACACACACCAAGGATTTGTTTATCCCTAGTTGTTCATGTGTTTCACCAAAGTCTTCGAAATACTATTTGATCTTCCAAAAATCCTCAACAGCTTATTGCTCTTGAGATTCTTGCTTGTTTGCATTATGGTTAATCCCATAAGTATAGTTACCTTATTGGCATCCCTTGTCACTATCATCTTGAGTCCATCGATTCAATAAATTACAAATGCTCCCAATCCTCAACCAAATCCTAGAATTCATCCTTCCAGCTCAGACCCATTTTAAACATGAGCTGGAGCATTGCTTCTGATCCCTTGAATTGGAAATGGTAGTTCCTTTGCATTTGATCTTTGAATTAGTCAGTTGTTTCTATAATCCGATGCCCTTAAGTTCCTTCTTCCTCTGATTGAGTATCGATACTTGCATCAGCTCCGTTATAGACCCCAATACCCCTTGTTGGATTATTATCCGACAGTGTCCTTCATATTCAATAACCTTGTGAGCCTTTCCACGGGTATATAATGCCTTTGGTAATTTGTATCCTCTGCTATGATAATCATACTCTACATTCGAGCTTGTATTGTTTACTCCGAAGTTTGTGGTATATGTTCCTAAGATGCCCCGATGGGTTGAACCAACGCCTTCCCTAATCGATGTGAACCCGAAAGATTTCACGGGTCATACTTATCTGGTATTGCACCAGTTAAAACTTTCAATAACTAATGTCATTTTCGAAAAGCGAGAGGTGAATGGAAGGTTATGCATTGATGAAGTGGGAGTCGACCTTGAACTTGTGTTCATGCCCATGGACACGATGTATATCCTATCATGGAAGCTTCTTGTAATAATAATTACTCCCTTTATATAATATTATTTGATATCTATGAATTGATCCTTTGCTATCGTGGTTCTGATCATATTTTCTCCTTGATTTCAATTATCGGACTAGTTAAAGCACTTGTCTTCTGCAGATCAATACACCTCTGCAACCCCTATTATGTTCTACCTTCGAGTATTACCCCGTGGTATCTCGATAATATCACAGAACCATATTACTTCTTATGAGTTCTTCATCAAGTACTACATCCTCACCGATTCCAATTTTTCATGGGCTCCCAGTTTTTAAACACTCAAAGACATTGATAACTGAACTGAGTCCGCATTACGGTTCAAAAACTCTTACTAATATGCGTTGCTTACGAGTTTAATAATCCTTCAAGTCATTCCTAGGCTTATCGGCTATATCATTATCGTGCAAACTTTTAACTGTGCCACCTGGTCCTTCTTCCCAAAGCACAAATTTTGACAGTGAGCTAATCTTGCGTCGATCTTCCTCGTCATATCACTTCTCCTTGAACAGCAAACTTGATTTCGAGTTTGTGTCCTACCCGTGGTTCCAATAACCTTTCGCTTTCATCATTCCTTTGACTTGATGTCGTCGTCGATCGATTACATCTTCTTGAAACCTCTCGACAAATTTGCCGTGATCATTGTCAACAATTTGACTTCTTCCAAGTTGTTGTCGAATCCAGGATGAGAAATACCATCATTGCCTCTCGATGATCTGTGATGTCATCGACCACTTTATTGCCTCCCTCCAACACAAACGTGTTTGTGTTCTGTGTTATACCTTGAGTTCCTTACTATCCAACATTTGTTCTTCTTTACCTTGGAGTATTACCATCTTTTGTGTCAAGAATGTCATGAGGATTACTCCACCTCTTAAGAATTCTTGGCATAGTGATACTTCTCACCATCACCATTCTTTCTTGGTCCCCGTGTTGATTCCAACAAGTGAACGGTGTTGTTTGGATTCTTTTCTTCTAGCAACCCAATTGCTTTGAAGTTAATGGTCAACCGTTCATTCTTAGACTATTGATTATTGAACCACCATTCTGACATTGGTCGTGCAACCCAACCCATATTTCGGGCGCACCTTTCACCCAATGTTTAATTGTGTATGTTTTCCTCGAGCATACTTCATTATATCATTTGATCTGACAAATGCTATGTCTTTATCCACATAATTGTGGAGATCCATCTTTTTGGATAGCTCGTTGAATTATCGCTGAGTCCATCAGCCACCTCCTCAACCTCTCCTTGGCTTAATGATGAACCCTTGTTCGGAACTCGCTTCCATAGTTCATTTCCCGAGAATCATATAATGCCATCTTGTCAATTGTGTTGCACCTCTTCTTCTGAGGCATCCTGAGTCTGAGATATCCTAACACCAATCAGATCTGAATCTCTGTCAGATTTTATGGTTGGAACATTTTTCCAAGAGTTATAGCATTGGTCTTAATATGACCCGGTAAGGTGATGTCATGCCTAGCACACCTGGCTGGAGGGTCTATTGTTATAGTTCTTCATTTGAGAAATTTTAACCATTCTTCCATGAGGAAATTGAAAGACTTATTCTATAAGTTGTTCCTGATGAATCCATTGAGTATCCAAAGTCCGACCTTTGCTTGAAAACCATGTCAATGCTATCTCGAAGCATGTCTGTGGTACTCCGAATTTCAACAAGAATATTTGAAGCCAATGCTAAATGGTTCTTGCTCAATTATCCAAACACCGTTGTATGGGTAATGTCAAGAAATTCCTCTCCCCTTACCTAAATGGTTTTATACTTTCTATCCTACCATGGATATCATGCTCTGCTTATCCTTGGGAAGGATATACCCTTAAAATGTGTGTTTAAACACATTTTCCTTTCCATTGCTCTGTTGAAACTCATAATCATAGTTCCCTTTCCATTGTTTGGTTTAACTTTCTTGAGGTCTATATGATCTAAGCAGTAATATTCTCCTGCTTATGTAAACACCCTGGTGTACAATTCTGTCAGCAAGACCCTATTACTATTGTTGATGACATTTCGGTAGCCACCGACGGACGAGAACTTTGCCTAATGGTCCGCCTCGTTCAACGAGCAGGAAAATGGTTCTCTTCGTCCCTCGCCCTTGGTATTGACATTGTTGTCGACATAACTGATAGGCTACCCTCTGACATATCTTGCTATCATGACCGTGCAAGATGTCAACGTCCTTCCTACTTTTAACCACATGGTGGGCCCATAACCCACAGTTCCACAAGATCAAAACCGGACTCTCCTGTACATCCCTATTTTGAAGTTATCCCTTGCACTTCGTTTCGTATGTAATTCGCGAGCCACCCTCCTAGTGATCAATTCTGGTATCGGACACAATACTTATTCCCGTTGCTCTGAACCCCTTTCACACTCTGATTTAGGCAATAAACGATTGCCTATCCGCTCGAAACTTCTTATTGCACCGTCTTACTTGCTCTCGATGTTTTCTTAAGTTGCAATTCGAGAGTTACTTTCCGCCACCTTCCCTGGTGTTATCTACCGGCTAAGCAACCTTGTAGAGGCCTGTTCTTTCGAAGTTACCCCTTAGCATTATCGTAAGTACGCTGGAGTTCCTGAAGAAAGGACGACAACCTCATCATGATGCATTGATGCATAGGAATGAAGACATCAGCACTATGGATCGACCACTTCGAGAAGAGCAACCAAGGCCGAGAAGACCCTTAGCATTTCGTAACTAGACCTTCCCCCCCTTCTCTACCTCTTAAATTTCGGGACAAGATTTCTTGTAGTGGAGGAGAATTGTGACGCCCGGATAATTAAGCTACAGTAATCCCACGCTAATGGTGCCATGTTACCTCCGTTACTGTTGCTAATCTATCATTAGGTCAAAACCGGTCCAAAATTCAAATTTAAAAATATGGCAAACAACAAAAGTTTTGAAACATTAAAGCCAAAATGTTCGGATTGTGGCACATAATCCGTACTAAATATTGGTGGAGAAACCACACTTCTGTAAAGTATTTAAATGCCCTATAGTAAGTAAAACAGCGGCAAAACAATTATTTAAATGCTTTTAAATACTAAACAAATGTTAATCTACTTTATTTAGTTACCAAACTTTTTGGAGTAGGTGGCCTATGTCATTATGCTAATTTAGGAGCAGGGGTTATATTTTAGTAAAATTGTTTTTGCTAACTAAAATAAATAAATCAGAAAGAGAAAATAAATAAAAGCTAAAACTAAAACACAAAGATAGGAAAGGTAAGATCCCCACTGGACCAACTGGCCCAGCTGGCCAGCCGGCCCAGCCTATCGCCTACCAGGCCGGCCCACCTCCCCTCCTACTAACCCTCCCACCGTGACCTAACCCCACCCCACGATCCCCACTTCCCCCTCCCCACGTCTCCCTCATCCTCCCACTTCGCCGCCACACACACGCACGCACGCACACTCAGTGGAGTGGGCACCCGAGCCGCCACACCCCTGAGGCCGCTGCCCGCCGGCGCCGGGAACCGCCACCCCCGGCCTCCTCCTCGCGGCTCCCAACCTCCTGCACTGCATCCCCATCCTCCTCCCCACCGGACTGCGCCCGCCTCACCGACGCCGGACGCCATCGTCGGCCTGCCTCCTCTCCATCGCGACGTCCCCGACCTCCACCTCGCGCCCCGCTGCCCCGTTCCCAGCGAATCACGGTGAGGCCAACCCCCGACCTCTTTTTCCCTCCCCGCCTTGCTCGCCGTCTCTGCCGCTAGTGCAGTCGCCGCCGCCCGGGCTCCCGCTCGCGGCCATCGTGGCCCCGGCCGAGCCCGCTCGACCCCGCGCGCGCGCCCCCTGCACAACCCCTGCCCCTGCAGCGCCATCGCGCGCCCGCTCCCGCGGACTGTTGCTGCTGCACTACGCCCGCGCGCGCTCGCCCATGTCACCGTTTCGCCCCTCCTCCACTCGCTGCTAGCGTGCTGGGCCCGCCTTCTACTCGCCATGTCGTGCCCACCTGCCGCTCCGCTTCCCTGCCGCCCTGCCCTGCACCACCCGTTCCCCTGCCCGCAGCTGCCGGTGGCCACTCGCCCTGAGGCTGCCACCGGCGATGGCCGTGGCCTTGTCCCCTTCCGAGCGGATGCCCAACCGGTCTCCCCATGCCGCTTCGCCCGTTAGCCCGCTCACCCGAACCCGCTGTGGCCTTTTGGCCCAATGATAGTGGGTCCTGCCCTAGGACGTTTTTATTAAAAATAATTAGTAAATAAAAATGTTAAATAAATAATTAATTAACTAACTAAATTAATTAAGTTAATTAATACTGTTTAACTAAGCTAATTAAATTGGTTAACCTAATCTAGTAATTAAGCTAATTAACACTGTTTAGTTAGTCTGAGCCTATGACGAATGGGACCCAAACGTCAATTTGACCTAGTCCACCTTTGACCCTGCTGACTTCATGATGACATCACACTGACATCATAATAGCCTCTTCTAATTAAATTAATAAGATAATTCCAATAATGATTAAATCTTTATAAATTAATATGAAATAATTCGTAGCTCGGATGAAAATACTTTGTACATGAAAGTTGCTCAGAACGATGAGACGAATCCGAATGCGTAGCCCGTTCGTCCGCCACGCGTCCCTAGCATAGCGAACACGCAACTTTCCCCCTCCGATTCATCTGTCCAAAAACGCAAAACTTCGGGGATACTTTCCCGGATGTTTCCCCCCTTCGCCGGTATCACCTAATACCGCGTTAGGACATACCTAGCACCACGTATTGCCATGTTATGCTTTGTGATGCTTTGATTGCTCTATTAATTATTATGTTCCCCTCCGTTACTTCTTTCTGGTAGACCCAGAGACCGTTGTCGGTGCCCCTATGATCGACTACATCATTGACGCCCCTTCCTTGCCAAAGCAACCAGGCAAGCCCCCCTGATCACCAGATATCGCCTACTCTCCTCTATACTGCTTGCATTAGAGTAGTGTAGCATGTTACTGCTTTCTGTTAATCCTATCCTGATGCATAGCCTGTCTTTGCTACTACTGTTGTTACCTTTACCTGCAATCCTACCTGCCTAGTATAGGATGCTAGTTTATCATCAGTGGCCCTACATTCTTGTCCGTCTGCCATGCTATACTATCGGGCCATGATCACTCCGGACGCGATCACAGGTATATACTATATACTTTATACATGATACATGTGGTGACTAAAGACAGGTCGGCTTGTGGAGCACCCGCGAGTAATTCACGGATTGGGGGCTGAAAGGACCTTTGTCCCAATGGCCCTCTGTGTGGATCTTTGTGGCGAAGCGACAGGGCAGGTTGAGACCACCTAGGCGAGAGGTGGGCCTGGCCATGGTCGGCGTTCGCGGTTATTTCGAGATAACACGTTTAACGAGATCTTGGTATTTGATCTGAGTCTGGCCACTGGCCTATACACACTAACCATCTACGCGGGGACAGTTATAGGCACTCGACGTCGTGGTATCAGCCGAAGCCTTCGTGACGTCAGCGACTGAGCGGCGTGCGCCGGGTTGGAACGTAAGACTGCTCTTGTATTAAGGGGGCTAGTTCTGCTTCCGGCCGCCCTCGCAACGTGCAGGTGTGCAATGGGCGATGGGCCCAGACCCCTGCGCCATAGGATTTAGACGGGCGTGCTGACCTCTCTGTTGTGCCTAGGTAGGGCTGCGATGTGTTGATCTTCCGAGGCCGGGCATGACCCAGGAAAGTGTGTCCGGCCAAATGGGATCGAGCATGTTGGGTTATGTGGTGCACCCCTGCAGGGAAGTTAATCTATTCGAATAGCCGTGATCTTCGGTAACAGGACGACTTGGAGTTGTACCTTGACCTTATGACAACTAGAACCGGATACTTAATAAAACACACCCTTCCAAGTGCCAGATACAACCCGGTGGTCGCTCTCTAACAGGGCGACGAGGAGAGGATCGCCGGGTGGGATTATGCTACATGATGCTACTTGGTGGACTTACCTTCTGCTCTCTTCTACATGCTGCAAGATGGAGGTGGCCTGAAGCGTAGTCTTCGATAGGACTAGCTATCCCCCTCTTATTCTGGCATTCTGCAGTTCAGTCCACATATGATACCCTTATTCCGTTTGATACCAATGCATACATATGTAGTGTAGCTCCTTGCTTGCGAGTACTTTGGATGAGTGCTCATGGTTGCTTTGCTTCCTCTTTTCCCCCGTTCTATACCCGATTGCTGCGACCAGACGATGGAGTCCAGGAGCCAGACGCCACAGTCGATGACGACTACTACTACTTGGGAGGTGCCTACTACTATGTGCAGCCCGCTGACGGCGACCAGGAGTAGTTTAGAGGATCCCAGGCAGGAGGCCTGCGCCTCTTTCGATCTGTATCCCAGTTTGTGCTAGCCTTCTTAAGGCAAACTTGTTTAACTTATGTCTGTACTCAGATATTGTTGCTTCCGCTGACTCGTCTATGATCGAGCTCTTGTATTCGAGCCTTCGAGGCCCCTGGCTTGTAATATGATGCTTGTATGACTTATTTTATTTGTAGAGTTGTGTTGTGATATCTTCCCGTGAGTCCCTGATCTTGATTATACACATTTGCGTGTATGATTACTGTACGATTGAATCGGGGGCGTCACAGGAATCCACAACCTTGTTACTTCCGCTATTTTGGATTGAGGTAATAGTATTTACATTGCTTTTTACATGTGATTTACCTCTATTATAAATCCTTGAGTGTTGTGTGTGTCAGCATACCGATCCAGGGATGACACTTAAGCACAGAGACTTGACCGTCTGAGGTCGGGTCGCTACAAGATGGTATCAGAGCACATGTTGACTGTAGGACGTGACCCCTGGAAACTGGCAAGCCCATAGGAAAAGATTTTTTTCTCTACAACTTCCTTTTCAAAAGGATCTTTTACCACTCTTCTCTTCTGATCTTATTCAAATATTCCCTTTTAAATTAGACTATACCCATTTCCCCTTTTGACCACGAAGATTCGACTGATGAGACCACTCCAAGAAGTACAAGATATCAGACAACTAAGACCACTTCGGAATGAAGAGGATTTTATCATGCATTATAATAATGGAAACTGCAACGGTTCATGACTCCGAAGACTAGGAGAATTTGGAGGCTATGAAGAATTCCTAGATTTAGTATGACCTAGGAAGGCTACCCTATTGGAATTTTTTAGACTATGGAAGCCGTCAATACCCGAGATCAAGGTATATCGGAGAAAGACCGGAAGATGGAGCATGAGAAACTCAAAGTTTTGACAAGAAAACCCTAAGGGAGGGGATATTAACTATGGAGGGTAGCTCATGGCAATGACAAGGGCAGAAACACGGTTATTCGTGATGTCATCGCCACTGATACTATGGTCATCGAGCTGAGTTAAGCATGCATTTCTTCGGAAGGATTGGATGGTAGAAGGCTGATGGAGCACCTATCAGCAAAAGATGAAGTTTTAACCTTAGCCGGTGTATCACCAGGATCTGGAGTAGTACATCAAGAATTCTAAGATGGAGCTCCAGGAAGCCGTATTTGACAAGGACGCATTTCCTGAAGAACTTAGGACCCAGAGGATGAAAGTAGCCAAGCTGGATAAGCAAAACCTCGAGATACCAGAGATTCCTCAGGAAGTGAAGGACAGTAGGACCATGGTTCATGCGAAGGATGTTGAAACCAGAAGTTCGGAATGCAACTCCAGAAATATTAAAGGATGTTACGAGAGATTTCGTGTCAACAGAGATGATCTAGCAAAAGGATTTGAGAAGGACAAGCACGATCGAAAGAAGCCATCAGAGACATGAACAAGACTCGTAGAGCTTGATGACTTTGAAGATTTATTGACCTTTAGAAGACCCAACCCCTGTTATATGCCTATGCTAGATGCGATGTTTGTGAGCTGTCATTTGTTTGATGTTTTTCTGACAGCCACAGATAAAATCTGTCTTTTGAAAACCATTGTTTGCATTGTGTGTATCCCTCTCAACTCACCCCAAACCCTTGGACCCAATAGAGGATGAATGGAGATGAGCTTGTACTTTCTGGACCGATGAGTCAGTTGGAGACAGACTGATGGATTCAGAACATGGAGGATCACATGGAGAATAACCCTATAGTTGGACATGATAGGACCCAACATTCTCTTCAGTGTTTTGAAAAAGGTGCTGCTACTTGGTGGAGGATGTACCAAACCATGAAAGGATGGCAAGGAGTAACCACTTGGAAAGAATTTAAGTTGACTCTACAAAGATCTCATCTTGTGTCCCAGAAGTTGAAGCCTTATGGAAAGGATATGAAGAAACCTTGTGCATGCAAGATTTGGGGAGAAATAGGACACTCCCACAAGGAACACCAGGATGAATGCCCTAATTGTGAAGGAAGTCACCCAACTGAAGAATGCCCAACTAGGCAGATTACTTGTTTCTTGTGTGAAGGGACTACCCACTATCCTGCTCAGTGTCACATTTACCCCATGGTACGAAGAACCATACAGTAGAAGAAAGAAGTAAAGAAAGGAGCCCTTGTGGAAATTTTAGAAGAACCCGTGATGAAGGAAGATGTTGGGGGCACACCCAAAGAAGAACCAATTAAACCCTGCACCAAGTCATGCTATTCATGTGGAGAAGAAGGACACATCTCCCAGAATTGTTTGAATGGGGATCTAGTAGTATTCCCGACAAAGGAAGTAGAATACGACCCACAGGAAATAGAAGCCCTGATTGGAATGGAAAAGTCCAGGAAGAGAAACCGATTGGAGCCTAGGAGGAACCTGAGTCATATCACCTGTTACAGGTGCAAGGAGTCAGGGCACTACCTCAACAGTTGCCCAAAAAGGAAACCTCGAGACTTGTCAGAAGTAATATGTTTTAGTTGTAATGGAGCAGGGAACTTTGCCAGAGAATGCCCCAAGGAGAAGGAAACTTTTGCTAGATAGTTGAGTTTGCAACAAAAGAAATGGAGTAGTAGAGGTGAGAACATTTTCTTTTATATTGAGGTGTTGAGTCGAGACATGTAATGGAAAAGCGAGAGATGGTAATCATTTGGGAATGAATAAAGTTAGCATCGTTGGTACTGATATGGATTTTATGAGTTGTTACTCTATGAAAAAGAATTTTGGCCATTTTGAGGATATGAGAAATATGGTCTATGGAAGATTTGTGCATTTTAAGGGTGGTAGTACCCTGTAAGAACCGTTGACCCCTGGAAAAGATAAGGATACTCCACTGAGTGGATTTCGGACAAAATGAATACAAGTTTTGTCTCGATATGTGTGGTACCCCAAGAGTGTGTGGGATGAAGTTGGAGACCGTCAGTTGTTTGGACCAAATGTGATCAAGGAGTCAGAAGAGAATGTTAAGTTGATTCGAGATAGACTGAAGGAAGCTCAGTCTAGGCAGAAGAGTTATGCAGACTCAAAAACGCAAGGAGGTAGTCTATGAAATTGGAGACAGAGCATGTCTTCATGTGTCTCCTCTGCGAGGAGTTAAACGATTTGGAGTTAAAGGAAAGTTAGCCCCGAGATTTGTAGGACCATACCAAGTTTTGGAGCTTATGGAATAAGTGGCCAACAAGTTGGAGTCACCCAAAGGACTGGCAGGAGTTCATGATGTGTTTTACGTTTACCAGTTGAAGAAGTGCCATGCAGATATGGCCAATATTCCCCTGTAAGGACGCTTGACCCTGGAAAGGATAATGATGTTCCACGAAGTGGAATATGGACTTCATAAGTATAAGTTTTTATCTCGGTATGAGGGATATCCTACGAGGATGAAGAGATTAATTACTATTGGATATAAAGGAGGTATGATGTCGGAAATATGGATCAATGGAAACTCCATGATGAGTCTGAGTAATCATGTCATAGTTTGGTGCCACTAGAAGGAAGGAAGACAATACAATTAGATGGATTTTAAGTATGCTAGGAAGCTGGGAGTTGGATGTTGGAATAACGATCAGTTGCCCCGAGGATGAGTTCAAGGACTACAAGTGATGAGATGGGCCATAACCCACAGGCCCCAGGACCTACCAAGAAGCAAGCACATTATTGCTAAAGGAAAAACCCTGGAAGAAGTTACGATTTTATTGACAGATGATCCTATAGGAGTTACGCAAAAGCTGAGAGTTGTGAAGGAACGATAGATGTTTGTTTGGCTTGCAGAATCCATGGATTTATCCGAACTTGGTTCGTCGACAAGAGAAATTCTGCAATGCTTGTGAGGATGACCGAGTGATAGAATGCGAGATTCACTAAACCATATACAAGGTAATGATTTGGGTGCGGGATGGATTGATCACCATACCAACTTACTCTTATTATTCGCTTTGCTATATGGGATGGTAAATCTGAGTGACTTACCTATAGTAGAGAGACGACGATATTAGGCCTTGTTTAAACCTTAGAATGGTATAATAATTTTCCCTTGTACAAGGCAGTTGTTGCCAATCGTAGGACATACGGTGAGAAAGAAGCCTAGACCCATTCCCTGCAGGAGAAACCATAATTGGATGACCGCCATGAGATATCGATAGTTGTTTAGTATTGGCGCCAGACCCATCAGCTAAGAAGACCCAGTCATGGAAGAACCTTACCAAGATGAAAGGACAGAAGAATTGTGGTAAAGGTTATGCCACTACCGGAAGAGCCCGGATAAGGAATTATCCTGAAGATCTAAGAAGACCGACACTATTAACAATATGGATGAAGTATATGAGTTTCGATGGAACCGTATCCATGCTTCTAAGGGTGGTAGCACCCCAGACCCCTGTGATGATCGATGGATTTTGAGAAGACCCCCAAACCCTAACTTTTTTCTTGCTAGCCTCTCCGAATCTCGGGGACGAGATTCATTTTAAGGGTGGTAGGTTTGTAACATCCCAAAATTCTAAATTTTGGAATGTTATAATAAATAGATAGATTGATTGATTGTTTGCTTGTTGTTGTGTGATTGATTGACTGAAAGTGAGTGAATTCAAAATTTTTGAAAGTTAAATGAGAGGGAATAAAAGGAATTTCCCAAACTTTCAATTTTGCATTTATGCTCTCCGTGAATTCAAATACTTTTCATCACAAAACCCTGGAGAGAAGATGACACGACTTCTTCCATTTATTTAAATGAAAAGGGTGTTGAAAATATTTGAATTTCATTTGAAAATATTTCCAAAACTTTATGCAACTCAATGATTTTCATGAGAGAAGATAAAATGACTTCTTCAAAACATATGAAATATGAGTTGGGAGTTTCAAAGAATTAAGTTCAAAGTCCTTGAAATTATTTTCAATTTGGAGTTATTTGAGTTTTATTCAATTTATTTTTCTCCAAAAAGAAAATATATGGAAAATAGGATAACATGATTCCCTACATCAGAAAATTGGAGAGAAATAAATTTGAATTAATTTTGGTATTTTTATAATGATTTTTATTGGATTTTATAGGACCAGTAGCACTCTTTGAATTATCTGAATTTGTGTGAATTTTATTTAATGATAGGAAAATGTTCAGCTTATAGGAAATCTTTTTCTGAAAATTTTGATATATTGTATGCCTATATAATATTTTTAATTATTTTGTTTTAATTATTTTAATTATCTGGAAAATGTGTTTTTTTAAAACTTCCTCCGCCGCCGAACTGGGCTGGCCCAGCAAGTCACCAGGCCACGGCCCAGCCGGCCCACGCCCCAGCACCGCTCGTCCCCGAGCTCCCGCTGTAGTCCTGCTCGGGCATGACGCCTCGCCGACCTCGATGGTCGTGCCGCCTCCGGCCTCCTCCTGCCCCCTCCCCCACGCCACCCCTCGCCCTCCCCTTAAAAGGCGCCGCCCCGGCTCCTCTCTCCTCTCGCCTTGCCTCACCTTGCATCTCGTGCATCGCCGTCGCCGGCGAGATCCGCCACGACCGCCGCCGCCGCTGTTCCGCGCCTCCACCCTGCGCGCCGCACTCCGCCCCTCCGCCCCACGTCGCATCGCCTCGCGCCGCCGCTTGCTCTCCTGCGCTGCTGCCGCCATGCCGGAGCGCGCCGCCCTCGCTGGAGTTAACCGCCATCATCGTCGTAAACCGCTACCGAACCGGTAAGAAAACCGATCCGGTTTTCTCTTGGTTTGGTTTTAGATTACACCGGTTTAGTTTCTTTAGTTAGTTTAGTTATTTAACGATCGTTCTCTGTTTAGGTAAATCTAGCGAACGATTTCGTTCGGTAGTGTTTGGTAGCGAACGTTCGCTATTTAGATTTTTTTCCCATTTCCTGTTTAATTTATGCCAGGGACCTATTCGTAATTAGTTTCCCTACAGTTTAGTCCCTGAACTTCAAACGATCATCACTTTTCGCTCATTTGTCCAAATCCAACGAAACCAACGCTCACGTCTTCGTTACGATCTCCTCTATCCAGTAATCCAACTCAAACATGTTTTTGAAAGTTTAAAATTTGATTTAGACCAGATTTGAATTCAAACTTCGTTTGATCATAACTTGAGTTTCGTAACTCCGTTTGAGTTGATTCTTTTTGCAAATCGAAGCTCTTGACCTAAACTTTCTAATAAGGCCAAATTCACATAATTTTGGTACTGTTAGATATTGTTTTATGTTGCAAGAGTTATTTTCTTGGTTTGAACTTTTCCGAATCGTCTTCTTCGTTCTTTCTGACCTGTTGAGCGATTGCTTATGTGTGGTTCCATTGCTTTCTTATGATAGATTGACCGGAGTGTGACGAGTAGAACTATCAAGAGTTTTGAGTATGAATCATCTTCATCAACATTGCAGGCAAGTTCACACTTTGATCATATCCCTTTCATACCCAGTTTTATGCATTAGTTTCACCCTCAAACATTGCATGAGTAGGATTGATAACATGTGGGTATTGGGAAGTAGTTGATGAGGTAGGAACCTATTGCCCTGCATTCAAACCTTGGGAATTACTATTACGTTATGCTTATATTGCCATGCTATGCTCGTAGACGTGGATTGGGTTTGAGAGTATTCATGACAGATGTGAGATTGTTAATTAATGGTTTACTTAAAGTGGCAACTTAACACACATCTGGGTGGATTGAAGCACCTGGGTATTCTAGAGATTGCCTGTTTAGGCACCTGGTATTCCAGCGATTGCCTATTTTCTTTTGGACCGCCACCCAGGCTCAAAGGGATCATGACATTGTTCAAACTAGAAACTTCTGTGTGCAGCCACAAGCTACTATGGGCTCTAGCATAGTTGACTAAGTCGTGCGAACTCTTACAGTGGTAGACTAGCAGATGTAGGGGATGTAGGTTGGTACGGTCTACCCGTTTGTAAGGTGCTAGCGCTTCTGAAAGACTATGTCTCGGTCATCCGTTTCTCAAACATCATGTAGCGCGAGAACCCCAACGAAGGAGATCGAGTCTTGTGGGGAAAAGTGCGCAAACCTCTGCAGAGTGTATAAACTAATCATGGTTAGACGTGTCCCCGGTTATGGACGTCTTGAGTATCTAGTACTTGGATTGTCATGTGAATCTCATCATGTTACTTTTAATTAATCTTGTTGGGTTTTAATGATGATGCTTAATTGGGATTGAGAGGGTGTCTACACTCTCAATGTTTAACAACCACCATGATAGTTAAATAACCATATAACCATAGAGCTTTTCCACCAGCCAAGTATGCATGTAGTGATATCCATTGTTCATCATTTTTCTCTATGGTGTGAATTTGCCAGTACATTCAATGTACTGATCCTTTGTGGCTGCAACGTCTCATGTTGCAGGATTTCTTACGACGAGTAAGTGATACATTAGGGTTACGATTTCTGCACTCAACTTTGCCGTTGGTGTTGATCGGAATCCACAACCTTGTTACTTTCGCTATTTTGGATTGAGGTAATAGTATTTACGTTACTTTTTACATGTGATTTACCTCTGTTATAAATCCTCGAGTACTGTGTGTGTCAGCATACCGATCCAGGGATGACACTTAAGCACAGAGACTTGACCGTACGAGGTCGGGTCACTACAAAAGGAAAATCAAACGGAGTCCAATTGACCTGAAACTTCATGGAACTTATTTTTGGACCAGAAGAAGCCCACGGAGTATTGGAGTTGGACAAGGAGAGTCCCGGGCTGCCCACGAGGGTGGGGGCGCGCCCATGCCTCGTGGACAGCCCGGAGGTCCACCGACGTACTTCTTCCTCCCATATATACCCATATACCCTAAAAACTTCGGGGAGCAGAATAGATCGGGAGTTCCGCCGCCAGAAGCCTTCGTAGCCACCGAAAACCAATCTAGACCCGTTCCGGCACCCTGCCGGAGGGGGAATCCCTCTCCGGTGGCCATCTTCATCATCCCGGTGCTCTCCATGACGAGGAGGGACTAGTTTTCCCTCGGGGCTGAGGGTACGTACCAGTAGCTATGTGTTTGATCTCTCTCTCTCTCTCTCTCTCTCGTGTTCTTGAGGTGGCACGATCTTGATGTATCGCGAGCTTTGCTATTATAGTTGGATCTTATGATGTTTCTCCCCCTCTACTCTCTTGTAATGGATTGAGTTTTCCCTTTAAAGTTATCTTATCAGATTGAGTCTTTAAGGATTTGAGAACAGTTGATGTATGTCTTGCATGGGATACCCGTGGTGACAATGGGGTATTCTATTGATCCACTTGATGTATGTTTTGGTGATCAACTTGCGGGTTCCGCCCATGAACCTATGCATAGGGGTTGGCACACGTTTTCGTCTCGACTCTCCTGTAGAATCTTTGGGGCACTCTTTGAAGTACTTTTGTGTTGGTTGAATAGATGAATCTGAGATTGTGTGATGCATATCGTATAATCATACCCACGGATACTTGAGGTGACATTGGAGTATCTAGTTGACATTAGGGTTTTGGTTGATTTGTGTCTTAAGGTGTTATTCTAGTACGCACTCTAGGGCTGTTTGTGGCACTTATAGGAATAGCCCAACGGATTGATTGGAAAGAATAACTTTGAGGTGGTTTCGTACCCTACCATAATCTCTTCGTTTGTCCTCCGCTATTAGTGACTTTGGAGTGACTCTTTGTTGCATGTTGAGGGATAGTTATGTGATCCAATTATGTTATTATTGTTGAGAGAACTTGCACTAGTGAAAGTATGAACCCTAGGCCTTGTTTGAACGCATTGCAATACCGTTTACACTCACTTTTACCATTAGTTACCATGCTATTTTTATATTTTCATATTACAAAAACCTTTATCTACCATCCATATACCACTTGTATCACCATCTCTTCGCCGAACTAGTGCACCTATACAATTTATCATTGTATTGGGTGTGTTGGGGACACAAGAGACTCTTTGTTATTTGGTTGCAGGGTTGCTTGAGAGATACCATCTTCATCCTACGCCTCCTACGGATTGATAAACCTTAGGTCATCCACTTGAGGGAAATTTGCTACTGTCCTACAAACCTCTGCACTTGGAGGCCCAACAACGTCTACAAGAAGAAGGTTGTGTGGTAGACATCATGTATCCAAAGCAGCATCTGGGATCTCTTTGTACATGTTTTCCATTGTGTTGTGGTCTTGCTTCTTCTCAGCATAAATATCCAAGTCATCCTCACTTTCTTTTGGGGCATTGATCAACTGAGCCCATTCTTTAATAGTGGATTGGTACCTAGTACCCTCAGACATCCATACTATCCTTCCATCTGGATAGAAGTGAGCAGTGGAGTAAAACCGCATGATCAACTCATCGTTCCACTTGGTGAGCTTCTGGGCAACAAATGTGTCAACTCCACATGCCTGGAAGCTATCATACACACCTGGGAAGTGATCTTCATTCTCATTAATGAACTCCCAGTCAACCCATCTCATGTCACACACTATGGGCTTCTTGTCAAGCAACACTATCTCATAAAAATCTTGTTGTTCCTTAGTGTGAAACCTGTAGTCCACAGCAGTCCTCCTCCTGACAGCATATGGATCAGACTATCTCCATAACCTTAGTCCTGCATCCTTCCCGATTCTCATGTTTTCTGCAACTGGATGTGCATCATTGTGGTCAGGGATCTTGGGTTTCAGCTTCCTCAACACAACTGAGTCATCTTCTTCTTCTTCAGCAGCTTCAGGCACTAGGGCCTTGTTTTTCTCCTCAGCAGGGATGTTTCTAGTGCTTCTCTTGGGTTTAGGCTTCTGAGCTAGAGCAGTAGCCTTGGGAGCAGCTTTGGGCTTAGATGGAGCAGCCCCTGATCTGATTGCATCTCCCATGAGCTTTTGAGCTTTCGGTGCTGGTGCAGCATCCTCTTCCTCTTCATCATCATCTCTCATAATTGATGATCTGCCAAGCACTCTGGCAGTGGTCTTTTTGACCCTTTCCTTCCTTTTCTTTCCTTCTCCAACTGCCTCTTCAGATGGCTTGGAGGTTTCAGCAGTGGATGCTCTGGCCTTAGACATGGGGACTCTCTTTGCTGGTGCCTTCTTATGCATCCCTGGCTTGACTGTAGCAGCTGAGCCATACTCCTTTTTCAGCACCTTTTTTTTGAAGTGGCCTCATCCTCAACAACCACATAATCTTCATCCTCTGAATCAGAAGTTCTCTTCTTCCTTGTCCTAGTAGCTGCCTTTGGCAAGTTACTTGGAGTGCTCCTGCTTCCATCATCAGACGAAATGGGGGGACTAGTGCCCTCACTCATCTGGACTTGTTCTTCAGATTTGTTCTTGCTATCACTTTGGCCAGACATCATGCAGGCAAACTGTCAGCAGGCCCTGTGAATGGATTGTAGATGAGGTAGAGTAGATGAGCATCACAAAATACAGGAGTTTTGCAAAATAATTGACCCAAAAACTTAGTTTTAGTTCTTCACAGAAAGCATTTCGGATCTACCAATTTGTAAACTCGGTGATACCGAAGCAGCTTTTGGAACCTAAACTAGTGAACTCGGTCAGACCGAGTCACAGTTCGGTGGCACCGAGACTGCTAGGGTTTCACAGAGAATTGAACTCGGTCACACCGATTTGCAATTTTTGGTCAGACCGAAAACACATGTGCAATGGCCTAAGCCAAATCGGTGAGACCGATTTCTACAACTCTGTCGGTCCGAGATGAATTCGGCGGAGACCTAACCCTAAATTTTCAAATCAAAACTAATCTACGGGACGTTTTTCGCTGGACAGGATGATTTCATTCGTGGCAAGAATCATGGCAAAGCAATGTGCTAAGAATCATAGTTATGGATTAGCACAAAGATCAAGTTCGTACCCTAGTTCAGCGGCGAACTTGCTATGGCGGCAACGGCGGGGCAGGTTGCCGTTGACGGCGGCGGAGACCAGCGGCGGGAGGTCGCTGACGATGAGAGGATGATCCGGAGACCCGAGGAGGCAGAGTAGGTTATGCGCAGGCGAAGGGTTTCAGAATTTTTTCCAAAATTTGACCCGTCGGTATATATAACCTAACCCTATCGGTGTGACCGAGTGGAACAACTCGGTGGCACCGAGATGCAAAACTGCAGGTAGTTATTGCAACTTGGTGTGACCGAAAGGTTCTAATCAGTTGCACCGAGATTGAAAACCTAGATCAACTAAGTGATCTCGGTAGGACCGAAAAGGATGAATCGGTTAGACCAAAATACACAAAGAGGTTTTGGAAGTTTAAGTCTATGACAAATCTGGAACTCCGAGTGCTCCTCACACAGAGTGGTTCGAATCTGACTTGATAAAACTTTGTGATGTAGCATGAATAGAGTTTGAGACAAGAAAAGCATAGATAGCTAGAGGGAGTTCTTAGGCATTCTTGTCCATCCATTTGGTAAAAGAGAAAAGGCCAAACAATCAAAGCAACAAATGGATGTCCTCGAATGAGTAAAATATGCAACCAACATGCTCACACAATAAGATGGCAAAAGAAATATGTGACGAAGCATGCACAAACACTCTAGCATCTATCAAGCAATTGGCGATGACTAGGTGATCTATATATAAGTATATTGACTTAGGAGTCAAATGAGAACATTTGATCATAGGTCATACTCATCGTTTAAGCACAAGTGGGGTTACCACTTTTACATAGAGCATTGTTGTACTCACACCATTAGAGTTGCTTTAACTCAATTGATTAGAGTAAAGCTCCCGCTAGATGTGATATCCCCCCTAAGAGGGATCAACTAACCTTGGGTTTTGTCGATGATGACTTCGTGTAGGTGTTGAAGATGTGGATTCTCAATGTTGATGTAGATCATTCGGAGCAATCCTTTGGAATGAGTTGCAATTTCAATACCTACATGGGTTAGTCCTACAAGGAACAAATAAGGATATCCATAGACATAGAGTGATGTGTACACAAGATGATGTCCATGGAAGCATTAGGTTACCTTGTCCCTTGTCTTACCAACAAGAGGGTTTGTGACTCCTTGAACTAGTGCAAGATATGAAAGTTGTTTGCACTTGTCCTTGCCAAAATGATATGAGTGAAGTATGTTGGCGGAGTCACCCTCAAGAACTCTCTAGTTCTTTTTCTTCGGGATCCACACCATCTTGATGGGAATCCTTGGAGTTGTAGTCATACTTGATGAAGTAGAACTTGATGTAGTCTTGGTAACCCACTTGACTAAGGCTTTGGGAGCTTCCTCGAATGCATCAATCTCCTCTTGAAGCTTGTCCTTGCCTTTTTGCTTGTGGTCTTGTGGTGGAAGATCATCTTGAGATTGTATTCCTTTGAAAGAAGTAGGATCATACTTCTCTTGTTAAGGAACAAACTTCGTCTTGGGGTATTGATCTTCTTCCCACTCAACTCCATTGGCATTGAACTTTCGTTCAAAACCAACACCTTGATTCTTCCAGTGTCTTCCTTGCTTGCGTACAATTTCCTCAAATTGCTTACTTCCGGCAAGGCTCTTGTAAACACCTTTCTCTATAATTCCATTCAATACGCTATTTTCTTGGTCAAGTGTAACTTGGCTAAGAGAATCATTAGTGGAATCAAGAGAGCTACTAGAAGCAACAACATTGGATTTAGCATGATTGTTGTTACTACTAGATGTAGAATCTTTCTTGTTCTTGTTACTAGATTTAACTTGTGGCATGTAAGTAGACAAGAGTAAACACTTGGCAATGTAAGAAGAACTTTTCTTGCGAAGATCATCATTGATTGCCTTTAAAAACTCATGTTCTTGCTCAAGGTTGAGCTTTTCAAAGCGTAGCTTATCATGAGTCTTTAAAAGTTCTCGATGATCTTCCAAGATAGTTTCATGAGCTAACTTAAGAGTGTTTAGTTCTTTAGTTAGGCGCTCAATCTCCTTCTTATCATTGTCATTCGTTTTATCTTGATTATCATGATTAATAGCAAGCTCATCATAGTTTTCATAACTAGAGTTGTCAACAAGTAAATCATCATCTCCTAGCAAATCATCTTCATCACTATTGAAATCAACATACTCGGGGTGTGTTACCTTTGGACCTTTAGCCATGAATCATCTCCCAATTCCTTCATTTGGTGAGTCAAATATGTCGAAGGAGTTGGTTGTCACAAGTGCTAGTCCGGCAACACCTTCATCTTGAGTATATTCGCAGTCGTAGTGATAACTTCTTTCGGAGTGATTGTCGGAGTCGAAACCGGATACCCATTCACCAACATGAACTTGATGTCTTCTTTTTGTGTAGCTTCTTGATGACTTGTCCTTCCTTTCCGAGTCCTTACTTCTCCGAGATGGTCTTCGTTCATAACGATCATCTGTACTCCTTTCTCTTGATGGTGATTCTTCTCTTCTACTTCTTCTTTTGTAGGGAGAATCTTCTCTTCTTTTGTAGGGAGCCGTACACTCATTGGAATAGTGTCTGGGTCTTCCACAATTGTAGCAATTGCGCTCACGACTAGAAGATCTTTTGTCATTGTAGGACCTTGACTTGGAACTTCTTTACTTGCTTCTACTCTTGTAGAACTTGTTGAAGTTCTTCACCATTAGACTCAATTCTTCATCGAAGGTTTGCTTCTCACTTGATGATGTGGGAGCATTACATGAGGCTTTGTAAGCACCACTTGACATGTTGTGAAGCTCTTCCTTATCCTTGAGTGACATCTCATGAGCAACAATTCTTCCAATAACTTCCGTTGGCTTGAGATCTTTATAATTGGGCATCATTTGGATCAATGTGCACATGGTATCATATTTCCCATCCAAGGCTCTTAGGATCTTCTTGATGATGAATCTATCGGTCATCTCTTCACTTCCTAAGCCGGCAATCTCATTTGTGATGGAGAGCAAGCCTAGAGTACATTTCAGCGACACCTTCACCATCCTTCATTTTGAACTTGTCAAGCTGACTTTGAAGCACGTTCAATTTGGATTCCTTGACAGATTCGGTACCTTCGTGCATATCAATCAAAGTATCCCAAATTTCCTTTGCATTCTCAAGACGGTTGATTTTGTTGAATTCTTCGGGGCATAATCCGTTGAAGAGAATATCACAAGCTTGAGCATTGTATTGTAGCATTTTCAACTCTTCCACGGTAGCTTCACGTTTTGGTTCTTTCCCATCGAAGAATTCACCTTGCAAGACAATACACACAATAGCCCAAATGACGGGGTTATTGCCAAGAATATGCATTATCATCTTATGCTTCCAACTAGCAAAATTTATACCATCAAAGTAAGGACCTCTACGGTGGTAATTTCCCTCGCTAGACGCCATACTCTCCTAGGTTGTGAAACCAAGGCTATGACCACCAAAAGCTATGGAAATCAAAGCAAATGGAGACCAAAGCTCTGATACCACTTGTAAGATCGAAAGTATGTCTAGAGGGGGGGATTAGACTACTTGACCAAATAAAAATCTAGTCTTTTCCCAATTTTAGTTCTTGGCAGATTTTAGCAACTTAGCACAAGTCAAGCAATCAACCTACACATGCAATTATAAGAGTATAGCAGCGGAAAGTAAAACAATTGCATATGAAGGTAAAGGGAGGAGTTTGGAGTGTGCAAACGCAAATTGGAGACACGAAGATTTTTGGCGTGGTTCCGATAGGTGGTGCTATCGTATATCCACGTTGATGGAGACTTCAACCGACGAATGGTAACGGTTGCGCGAGTCCACGAAGGGCTCCACCCACGAAAGGTCCACGAAGAAGCAACCTTGTTTATCCCACCATGGCTGTCGCCCATGAAGGACTTGCCTCACTAGGGTAGATCTTCATGAAGTAGGCGATCTCCTTGCCCGTACAAACTCCTTGATTCAACTCCACAATCTTGACGGAGACTCCCAAGTGACACCTAACCAATCTAGGAGACACCACTCTCCAAGAGGTAACAAAATGGTGTGTTGATGATGAACTCCTTGCTCTTGTGCTTCAAATGATAGTCTCCCCAACACTCAACTCTCTCTCTCACAGGATTTGGATTTGGTGGAAAGATGATTTGAGTGGAAAACGACTCGGGGAAGGCTAGAGATCAAGATTGGCGATCCTTGTTCGGTGACGGTGAATGTTGGTCGGGGTGAAAATCTGCTCTATCTTCGGTCGGATTGGCGATGACGTAGATCGCTCCCTTCTTGAAGGCGTCGTCGCGATTCTCATTGCCCGTCTTGTTGCTCCAGGGAAAACTCTGATCCTCGGATCGGGCGGTGGCGGTGCTTCGGTGTCGTATCCTTCATGAAGGCGCCGCCTTGAAGCCCAAGGTTCGTCATATGCGGCTTCACTTCTTCGCGATGGCGTGTTCACGGTTGAAGCTTTCCGGTGACCCTTATTAGGGATTGTGCTGTTGTGCTCAACATTTATGTATTATGTCTTGGATGTGTGTATTGTGGATGAGTGCGGTTGTACCAGACATTGATGATCATGACTTTATATATAAAACGGGACGAAAACCTTTTTCGACAATAATATCAACAATTGACCATGTCAATATACCCGTTAACCCTACCGGCGATGCGTCTGTGGATAAGCACGAGGGTCGGATCATACAAAACTTGTAAACGAGGGTCACATCAGTAGCGAATCTAGAATGAATTTGAAGGGCAGGCTTAACTTCAGTACACAGGCTGAAACTGGGTTATGATGGGCTGAAACTGGGCTGAGATGGACTGGGATAGGCTGGATTTTAATTTCGGAGGGCAGGCTTGAGCCCATCCAAGCCCGCCCCTTGGATTCGCCGCTGGGTCACATGGTCCTAAAATAAGACGAGACTAGTGATTTTGGCCCGGCATTCAGCTACGACGACCGAACGAGGGCTAGTGAGAAAGCCGTGCGGTGCACAAACGTAAAAGAAGGCAATTTGTCACGGTGACATGACCTGACCGGCCGCAGGCGTCGAGAAACCCGTATAATCGCATTCGTGGCCGCAGGATAATATAGTGAGTGAGTGCTGCTTCGGCCTGCCCCTTGCACGCGCGCAGAAGCCGCGCGTCTCCCACCTACCGCGAGCATGGTCACTGGCATTGGCTGACGCCGCCCCCGAGCCGAGACCAACCTCCACCAGACGCGAACGCCGCCGGCGCGGACCGTCGGATCACAGTCACCACCACGGAAGCAGACAAGAAGGCCCAAGCGTCAGTCAACACGACCCCGCGTATATATCCCACTCCCCCCACTTATTCCGAGCAAAACCCAAACCCAGACCCAAACCCCGTCTCCGCGCGCCACATCGCTCGCCGATCGCCGCTTCCAACTCTCTCTCTCTCTCTCTCTCTCTCTCTCTCTACATTTCGTCTCGCCGCGTACGGCCTGAGCGCCACGCCACGCCAAGCCAGCCCGCCGCACTCATGTACCATCCCCCGCTGAATCTCGCCCACCCCCCTCCGATGGCGGCGACCCGCACCGCCGCGCGCTTCGCCGACGAGCCCTCCAGGGCGCCGGCGGGGCCGACGCGGCCGCGGCCCGGGAGGGTCGCGATGCGCGCCCCTGAGTCACGGCGCCGGCGTGCGACGGGCGTGCGGTGCGGCGGTGGAGCGGGGTTATTCGGTGATGGGGCTTTGGGGGCTGGGGAGGCGGAGGCGGACGAAGGGGGCAGGTTCGTCGGGTGGTTCCGGGAGGCCTGGCCGTACATCCGGGGCCACCGGGGGAGCACCTTCGTCGTCGTCATCTCCGGGGAGGTCGTCGCGGGGCCCCACCTCGACGGCATTCTGCAGGTACCCGTCGCTCCCCCCCCCCGAATGGTCCCCCGTCCGCTTTCGCGGAAATGGATGATTCGCATTTCGGTGCTGTGGGTTGACACTTGACAGCGATTCTGCACGCGTGTTCGCCGTTTTGATCGCTTAGTTTTTGGTTTTGCCTCAAACGCCATTTTGATGGGATCGTTCAACAAGAGGGGGATTTTCGCAGATTTGTTCCGAATTCAGCATGCGCATGCCGAGTTAGGAATTCTTAAGAGGTTGGACGGTGGATCGCATAATCTTGCTGGACGTATTTGAAGAGAGTGAACTTCAGGCCATCTCCACGGCCTCGATTTTCCTATGTCATTGTTCGAGCTGGACAGCACACTTGCTTTCTTATAATAATTGCGCTGCAAAGAAGAGAGCAACGTCAAGAGAGAAACCGACGGCTGGTTGCGATATGAGTGGTCAAGCTAGTTTGATCTAAGTTCAAACCAGCTCTCCTCCTAAACTGATTTGTTGGAGAAGATAATAAATAAATTAACAGCGGCACGTTTACTTCATGTTAGTTTCATTGTGCCTAGCAGTCCTTGTCATCAAAACATTTCTGTTGAATATTGTTTTTAACAATATCTTGGATGGTGCGGACCCCAGAGAGAAAATGACCCAGTGTCCCGGTGTAAAACCACACATATTTTCCATCTGATAATGGGGTGGTGTCACTGTACATGAAAATTACCAAGAAAAAATCTTGCACCCGGGTAGCTGAGCCTGGGTTTGGATAGGTTGACCTGCTCCTCCTTCTAAAACAAGATTTATAAATAATAAAGATTTTCTGAGGTGTTACCTTTCATGAACCCTGGTCCATGACATTACCATAATGGCTTAACCAGTGTTCATTGGCTGAAATGACAGTTCACTAAAGGTGTAGTTCTGTGTTAATTTAAAGAGCGTAGTTTTGTTGAAATTTCCTTTAAAATGCATTTTTATATACTTTTGACAACTTATGTGTAGTTCCATAATATTGACGTCACTTCAACATGCAGGATATATCGCTTCTACATGGTCTTGGGATCAAATTTGTTCTTGTTCCTGGAACACATGTTCAGATTGATAAGCTCTTGGCTGATAGAGGTTAGCTGAAGATTTGCGCTTTTTTACTCTTTTATATGCTAAAATGCTTTGAAAAGATACGTCTTTTTTTTGTATAATGAACGTCCACACTATTGAAGTTGCCTGTGTTTGACCCTATTTGTTTATTTGTTTTTTTTCCTATATGCCGTATTTGATACGTATTTGGCAGCATATAAGGAAAGTGGGGTGCTTATTTGGGATAAGCATCGCTGAGTGAGTTCTGGATGAAGATTACATATAGACGAACATCCTGATTTTTGTTTTGCGTATATATAGGATATCGAGGGAGATGTATCCAGTCAGTTTAATAGCATAAGTATCGGGTGCATTCCGGTCATAGTTTGTCTCATCTCATCTATGGTTTTTCTATTTTTCGGTTCAGCACACACTTTTGGAAATGGAGATTAAGTATTGAAGTCATTTCTTGGTTCTTGTAGTGTTGATGGTTGGCGAAGTACTGCAAGTAAAAGCTACATAACCAGTGCTGTACTTTGTATTGATGCCGTGGTTGATGATTTGTCTTTGGACATATCTTTTCTTTAAATAGTATTGGTGATTGTACTACATGTTAGCATGGTGGTGAAGGAGCTCACTTTATGAATTTCTCAGGAAAGAAGGCCAATTATGGTGGTCGTTACCGTATTACGGATTCTGATTCATTAGATGCTGCGATGGAGGCAGCTGGCAGAATACGCCTTACTATAGAAGCAAAGCTATCTCCTGGTCCCCCAATGTTAGATCTTCGTCGACATGGTGTTAATGGTCGCTGGCACGAAATCTCCGACAATGTTGCTAGCGGAAACTTCCTGGGTGCTAAGGTTAGCATGGCATACTATACTGGTTTTCGGTACCATATCGGTTTCATCTATTTCTAGATGCAATTTTTTTACTAAGAGTAGTGAAAGGCAGATATAGGGGACCCATCTGACGTTTGAAAGATTAACCCTGAAAGTTGGAGGCGTATTCTTAACTTATTTTTGGCAAAGTGGCCACTGCAAAGTGTAGAGGCCAGTTGGCGAAGTGGCGTTAAGCACCCCTAGTGGTACACGAGGGGCTGTTAGCTTATTTTCAAATAAGTATGACTGTCCAATGATAGATGCAGTTGAAAGGGATAATATGCCAATGCACACATCGACTGTACATCAGATCAGACATAACTTAATAACTAACCGAACCGCCAAGTCACACATCAGATGGTACATAAGATCAGACATAAAATAACTAACTGGACCCATCGGGAGGTATTAATATTATGTACTTATATGAGTGTCAAGTTTTGGAATTTGGAACTACTTAGGTAAAGCTTAAAATTAAGATTATGAACCTCTATGTGGCATCTTTTTTCTTTTGCTTGTCTTGAGATAATAATGTTTGAGTGGGTTTGTGAACTTGTTCTGAAATGGCGAACTGAAATACCTCTCTCTTCTTGTGGCAGAGACGAGGAGTTGTTGGTGGCATTGACTATGGATTCACTGGTGAAGTTAAGAAAATAGATGTTTCACGGATAAAAGAAAGACTTGATAGGGATAGCATAGTTGTCGTGAGCAATATGGGATACTCCAGTTCAGGAGAGGTGTTAAATTGCAAGTATGATGTCTACCCCATTCACTTTGTAGTTTTCTTCTTATTCTGCAGTAACACTTCTAAAAATCACTATCAAACAGTCCACATAACTTCACGTAAGGATTTTTTTTTATGAAATACAAGATGAGACAGATACAACATTCTTATCTTCAACATCATCTGATATTAGTGTTACTTTTTCTGACTTTCAGCACATACGAAGTTGCGACAGCATGTGCTTTGGCTATCGAGGCGGACAAGCTTATCTGTGTTGTCGATGGCCAAATATATGATGAGCATGGCCGAGTCAATCGTTTCATGTCTATCGAGGAAGCAGATATGCTCATCAGAACACGCGCTAAGCAGAGTGAAACTGCTGCAAATTATGTAAAGGTTGTAGGGGAGGAGGACATTAGTTATGCCCACAATTTTCCTATCAAAGAGGAGAAAGAGCAAGTATGGGTTGGAAGAGATTTCATCAGTGATTACACTGCATCCTTTCGGAATGGTGTGGGTTTCAATAATGGAAATGGTCTGTCTGGTGAGCAAGGGTTTGCTATTGGCGGGGCAGAGCGGTTGAGCAGATCAAATGGCTACCTTTCAGAGTTGGCTGCAGCAGCATATGTATGCCATGTAAGTTTTTGCTTCTTTCTTGAGTTGGATTTAGGAGGTATAAAAGTGTGAGCTCTGAAGTTGCCACTTCTGCACTAGATTACATGGTTTCTAGGGTTCCAACATTGTTAACACCCAAACTTGAATATTATAGGATACTCTTATCTTCCAAACTGCTTTTGGTGTATGAACCATGAGGTCACGGGTTCCTGGAAACAGCCTCTTGCAGAAATGTAGGAAAGCTGCGTACAATAGACCCAAAGTGGTCGGACCCTTCCCCGGACCCTGCGCAAGCGGGAGCTATGTGCACCGGTCTGCCCCCCATCAGTGTGCACCATTATGTCCTATACATATTCCTCGCCAAAAAAATGTCCTATACATATCATGATGTTAGGCAACTATACTTCTCAAAGAACATTTTTTTTACTGAATATATCTTGTTTATTGACCCGAGTGGTACTTGTGCCATGTTTCTCCGGGAATCATATCTACTATGGTCCTTGGAATATTCTGTTTCCACGGGGCAAAAGTATATGATGTACATCAGTTCATGTATTTTTTGTATTATTGATGCATTGCTGTTGTTCCTTTTTCCTGATTAGGATCTTCTCATTTTTACATATCAGGGCGGTGTCCAAAGAGTTCATATCATAGATGGCACTGTTGGGGGGTCATTGTTGCTAGAATTATTCACAAGAGATGGTGCAGGAACACTAATAGCAAGGTATATTGAAACTCTTGCTCTTTCCTAGCTGTCATGAAACGTTAGTCTTGATGTGTAAGCCCACAATTGCGTACTTGCAATGCACCTATATGCCTGTTGAGCTATTGATTTATATAAGTTCTGCTAAATGCTCAAAACGCATGCATGCTATCAATGTCACAGCAGATAATATGCGCCACTATTTGAGAATGCCTATGATCTGGAATAGGACATATTTACTGCATATATATATATAGGAGCAAAGTGCAGGGAAATAATGTTTTCCACTCATTTAACAGAGATATGTATGAAGGAACGAGAACGGCTAGAGAGGAAGATTTTTCTGGTATTAGAAAAATCCTTCGTCCCCTAGAAGAATCAGGTGTCCTAGTGCAGAGAACAGATGAAGAGGTACCTCATTATCATGCGAACTTTGAGCAGTGGAAACACTAATAGCCTGAGTTAAGACATGCCTCTTTATGAAACTGAACAAAGCATTCTCTTTAATCTTTCAACAGCTTTTGGAAGCACTGAAGTCATTTATTGTTGTGGAAAGAGATGGTTCAATCATTGCGTGTGCTGCTCTCTTTCCCTTTTTTGAGGATAAATCGGGGGAAGTTGCTGCTATAGCTGTCTCTGAAGAATGTCGAGGACAGGGTCAAGGAGACAAGTTACTTGGTAAGACTGTTGCAAATCCACCTCTTTAGTCTGCTCAGTAAAGCTATGCAAACCTCTACTTTCAATTATTTGTCACAAAAGTGTATATTAGTTTAATTCTATGTTGCAAACATCTAATCTTGTGGTTGCTGAACCGTGCTGTGCCTTCTTAACTTATTATCTGCTGTAAAAAATTAGCCATGAAAGTAGGCAAAAGCGCGTCAAACAGGCACTAAAATAGGGTAAAGCGAGTGGGATGAACAGGATTATACGAATCCACCGTGATCCCAAACGCAGCCTATGACTTCAATACTTAAATTGCACATTAGTAGAAAGCATGGAGGCTGGTAATATTAACTCTAGAGCGTTGGCATACTGTTTGTTTTGCTTCTCCTTGTTAACTTTTTTTATGTATACTGTAATCTTAGTCTACCAACACGAAATGAATTAGAACTAGATATTTGGAAGAGAGATTTTGCTTAACCGAGAACTACCTCCATTTCTTGGGAATGTTTCCTATTAATTTTGTGTGTGTATAAACCAAGAAACTACAAAATCACCACAATTGAGTCTCCACCTTATATGTTGTCACCATTAACTTCATCTTTCTCTAGCATTAATTGTGCACTACAATGGACTAGTGTTTATCAAATACTTATCATGGCTGATCTACTCCTGCAGATTATGTTGAAAAGAAGGCATTATCCCTTGGTCTTGAGAAAATATTCTTGCTTACAACACGGACAGCAGACTGGTATGTAATTATGTTCTAGTTGTGGTCAAATTGGTCTTTAACTTCATCATATTCATTGTTGATGAGCAGCTGTGGTTAATCATGGAATACTTAACAGTTCCTTTGATTAAGAGTCAACCTCACCATCTTCCTTGATGCATCAATAAAACCTGCTATATCTGCTCATATTTTTAGAGTGCATTTTATTTCTGGTGGTGAAAATATGTTCATATCGTAAAGATGCAGTGCCGGATATTTTCTCGTGTTTACACTTGAACTTCAACAGGTTTGTCCGGCGTGGCTTCAAGGAATGCTCAGTGGAATCCATCCCAGTGAAGAGGCGAAAACGAATAAATCTCTCACGCGGATCAAAATATTACATCAAACGGCTCCAGCCAGCAGAGATTGGACATATGGCTGCCAATAATTTTGCGTTGAAATGATCTCTGCAAGCGAACAACATAGGAATCTAGTTGCTGCATATGAGGTTTATATGATAACTTCTGCAGCTGTTGTACAGTATAGAATTGTATATATATGGTATAAAGTCAAGTGAATAGTTGATAACGAGTGTCTGTAGAGTAGGACTAATATTTATCTGGCTGATAGCTGTGAGGCGTCTGGTGTTCTCGTGTGACCATAGTAGGAGATGGTATAAAGATCGGTCTCCTTCGGTCCTTCCCGGAAGAAATGGATCTGGCATTCTGGCTGGAAAACTTGCTAGTGAGTTCCTGTCTTGTCTTCGGGTGGATGCACTGAACAGCCCCCCCCCCCCCCCCCCCTGTACCGTTTTAAATATGAGGAGCAACAAACATAGGGGAATACGGCATATATTTTATTTATTGCGCAAGCTTTTGTACTGTCTTCCATTTTTCAGAATTTTGATTGAGTTTTCTGACACTTCCAAGTATACAGAATACAGTACTAACACGTGTTTTACTCCCTCCGTCCCAAAATAAGTGTCTCAGCTTTGTACGAAAGTTGAGGCATTTATTTTGGGACGGAGGGAGTATACTGTTCCACCTGTCTCGTACATGTCGATTTAGTAGAAACAACGAGAATACAACATAATGTCAATGATAAATTTTGTACATGAAGAACCGGACAAAGAATGTCGTAAATTTATGGTTGTAGTGACATGAACATGATATACTAACTAAGAAGTACCCAGTGTATGTGTGTCCCAGTAGCAGTATATGAACATGATTTTCTGGTTGGCTATGCTGCTGCTTGCACGAAGCTGCAAATTGCTCCATCTGTTGCTAACCTGCGCAGAAGAAAGCTCACTTCGCTGCGATTGATGATCAATACGCTTGTTTTCCCCCAAATGCTGCAAGCAACAACGTTGATAGAGCTTTGGAAACGTCTACCTGTGAAGATGGGAAAATATTAGATGATAACTAGTTGATTTACTGCATGGAGCAAAAACTGCAGCTCTAGGTAGCCAAATGTGCATTAATATGGGTGATCAACGGTTATTGCTAGACTAAGAATAAGCAAGCAAGAGGAACTATGCTTCTATTTATGTAAGATCAAGCGCAACTCAGCAGACATGCTGGCAATAAAGAAACCGCTACAATTTACGACATATTGGACAAGGAAGATCTAACATTGACAAGAATCAGAAAGATCGCCGTAGGAAGGGCAAGGGAGCCCTATTGACTTTGCTTTGTTTGATTGAGAGACAATGAGTTCTGTGAAGTGGATGTCAAGATGATCATTTTTTTGGGATGTGCAGTGACAAAAAAAATATCAAATCGGCTCAGTTACGAATAGTACCATTTTCTCCTACATTGTACTTACAATGGTTCTGGTAACAATTACTGCTTGAATGACCAAGCGATCCCATTCCCCTCCACTTCTATTGTTCTGCACTTTCATTATTCTCTTTGTTGCCTTCTCCTTCCAATCAAGCATGGAAAAAGTGGCAGCTGCAAAGGACACCATTGCAGTAGGGATCACTGGCATAATTCATTGAACTGAAAGGATCAGTAAACATGGCATATATATTGTCAAATTGTCACGTCATGCTTCATGATTGATGTATCCAGAGTGAGCTCGCTTGGTGCATGGTTCAAACCAACACATACAAAACAGCCAAATCCTTCCTAAATTAATGTTTACAAGTTGTTCATTATGGTAATACTTAGATGACTGCATTGCCATGAACATGACACCACTGGTCACCTGGCCTATCTTCACCCCTGGATGTATCCCTTTTCTTTTATCAAACTGAGAAAAATACTTGTTTGTGATTCAAAGAACAACATTTAATGTGTACTTTAGGCTTTTTCGCATATATTGAGCAACCGCAGTCTCAGTTACATGTCAGACCAACCGTACACGAGCTCACTCCTTAGATTACTCGTGTGAAGCCTTCTAAAACAATAAAAAGGAAACCAACGCAGCGGTAATTAAAATCAGAGTGGGAACAATATGCTAAAATATATAACATGGATCTAATCGATGAAGATGGGAGAAAAATAACTATCCCCCCCCCCCCAAAAAAACAAATACTCCCTCCGTCCGAAAAGATGATAAAAAGAGATGTATCTAGACTAAGTCTAAGTCTAGATACATCTCTTTTTATCCATTTTGATGACAAGTATTTTCGGACGGAGGGAAACATGTGGCAACCAGCACCTACTACCCCAGTGACTCATTTCAAGTTTACAACCATAGTTTATACAGCCCATGAGCTGGAAATCCCACAACTTCGAATCAAACTTGATACACAGCGAGAAAGTTGCACAAAAGACAACACCCTGGGTACAAAAGTTGCAATCAGATAAAACATGTTGCATGGACTTTCATATGGCTCATCAATAAATAATCAAAATGACTTTGTATGCCAACCCTCAATCTCAAGCGAGAAACACTGTTACAAACAGTAAACAACAAGAGGTAGACAATCTTCTACCTTATTCTTTGTGAAACTGGTATAAAAAAGAAAAACCTTAGATTTTCCCAAACATAACTTGAAATACATCACATTTGATTCTACTTTTTTTGCAATATTCATCAACAACTCCTCTATATTTCGCTATATTGAACTATTTTGAATAGTCTGAGAAATCTGGAAGCATTAGTTTATGACAGAGTGATCATGATTTTTCGTTGGAGGTAAAGGTTCTCCTGCGATTTTTTACACAAGTTCAGCAGCTGAGTAAATGCCACTATCTGACATCTCTCAAAGAATAATTTAAGCACTGAAAACCTTTTCAATCAATTTTATTTTAATTTGGCCACAAAAACAAAATTAATGAGACAGTGTCAACAACAGCCTTACAGTTACATGTGGTGCATTTACAGCAAAACTTTTCGTCCAGCAGTCAACTTATCTTCCAGTCTTCCCATGAGACAATATGTCTTGGAAGGCCTTCACGTCATCAACTGAGAAGGAAGGTTTTCTCTCAGCAACCAACTTCATTATCTCTCGGGCATTCCTGTCCTTTTTAATTACCATAAGGCCTTTCAGCAGATTGTGAATGGTATCGACACTTGGAAACCAGTTCTTCTCCATGCTGTCTTTGCACAATCTGAATGCCAAATTAAACTCCCTTCGCTTACATAGGTAATGCACCATTGTCTGGTAAATCCTTTCATTTGGCTTGCATCCCCTCCCATGCATTGCACCAAAGACCGTCTTCGCCATCTCATGCTCACCTATCACAAAAAATCCCTTAATAACCAAGTTATATGTGATCTCATCCGGTGTTATCCCCGCTGCATACATTTTCCGCACCAGATCATTTGCCTGCCAGCCCCTTCTCCTGTTGATCAGGAACTGAATCCTTACATTGTAACTGGTTAGCGTGGGCATGCAACCCCTCAACCTCATGAGGTTCCACAGGCCATCCCCAACCTCACGGTGGCCATTCTTATAGAACGCAGCCATCAGTGTTGTGTATGTGATGACATCGGGCCGCACTCCTTCCTTCTCCATCTCCTGCATTACCCGGTACGCTGCATGGAGCTCCCCCATGTCGCACGCCATCTTCACCACTGTGTTATACGAAATGTCATCCAGCTCAACCCCGTACGTGGGTGATGCCTCGTCCAACAGCTGCAGGGCCTCATCAAAGAGCCGTGCTTGCATCAGCACCTTCATCGTGGCATTGAGCGACTTGACCGTGCGCTCGCACCCGTACATCTCCATCTCCCTGAAGGTCCGGAGCGCGTGCTCCGGCATCCGGGCCCTCCCGTACAGGCCAATGATCCTGATGACGAACCCCTCCCGCCTTCCCTGGGGCAGCGCCTTGTGCTGCTCGAGGATCTCCTCCACGAGGTCATTCCGTCGAGCACCTGCCAGACGCGCCACCGCGTCCTCGAACGCGAACCTGTTCTCGACCAGCACGCGGTTGTCCGCATTGGCCTTGAACAGCTCGTACAGCCGCACCGGGTCTCGCTCGCTCTTGATCCTGACCAGCACCGGCGCCTCGGCGTCCGCGGGCCCTTCCGGCCGCGCCTCGGCGGGGGGCGAAGAGGCCTGGCGGCGGCGCTTGGAGGCCGCGACCGCGGCGCGGCAGGAGGCGATGGTGGGGAAGTCCGGCGGAGGGGAGTGCCCGCCCGCGCGCGCGGAGAAGGGGCGGCAGCGGGGGTGGGAGAGGCCGGCGGCGATGATGGTGAGCGCGACGGCGTCGAAGGCGGCGCAGAGCTTGCGGAGGGCGCCCAGGGATAGCATCTGATCCGCGCGATCCCGGGGCGGAGCGGGGCCAGTGCGGGGCGGCTGGGTTTCCGGGTAGGTTGGGCGGGTGGCTGTTAGTTATGACGGCGGCGTGGAGGCTGCCATGGTCGGGGGCGGAGGCGGGGAGTGGTACTGGATGCGAGAGTTACTTCCACCACGATGGCTGCGTGGATGCGCGACCCACCGTGCAGTCGAATGGCCTCTCTCGCTAAAGCCCACCAGTTCATTGCAGAAAAGCCAGCAAGTACCCAACCCTGTTGTTTTGGACCATGGGCTGGTTATTGGGCTTAGGTCGGGCATTCCGATGGACAATGGGCCGAATGAACAGCTGGGGGGTCATATTCTTCAGACAGTGAGTTAGTGCATGTACAATGATGCTATCTTAGGAGTGTCATGTAGGATAAATGATGAGGTGGAGGAAAAAGAACTCATAAAAAAAACTTATCGTTTCTTATTTAAAATAAGACAAGAAATGATATCTTAGCACAATGTGTGTCACCACGTTTTTAGGAATAACTAATTATAAAGATAAGGCTAAGAAATGACCCATTGTAGATATCTTTTTTTATCATCTCTTAATTATATATAAGATCTAAGATAAAATTATTTTATCAATCATTGTACATGCCCTTAAGTTTATCTTTTACTGAAACATTTCTCAAAAAAAAAGATTACTGAAAGAATCCTAAGCACAGCGTTTGAAATAACGTTGTTATTCGGTTTAATGAAAAACAGCAAACAATCATCAGTTTGAAATAAATTTGAAATTCAATTTGGTTGGGGTGCGCCGAGCCAGGCAGTAGTGCAATGCCTAGACAATACACGAGGGTTCTAATGGTAAGCCATTGTGATGAACCCTTCTCCATAAAAAATAAATTTAATATCATTGTAAGCACATGGCCTATATATCATCAGATATTAAACTAATAAAAATAGGTACTACATTTGATCTTAGCCAAAAGGCAGAGAAAGATATGAGTTGTGTTGTACAGCCACGCCTCGTTGTATAGAACTCCTCCCGGCCGCGCTTCTCGTCGCTAGTCGAGGTGGTACTACCGCTGCCTTCTCTTCTGTCCCGCTCCAGTCTTTTTTTTTAGACAACCCCGCTCCAGTCTACGCGGCACGGGGACGCGGGCGGCTGGGCCCAATTCGAGAGCCCAACGGTCTGAATCCGGTTGGAGTTGAAAGCCCATCTGGTCTCTGTTCTATTTCCTTTTGCCTTTTCCCTATCCCTCAAAAAGAATTTTCTTTTTCCCCTGGCCGAACTAAAAAAATCAACCAATAAAAGAAGAAGAAAAGTTGTGATGGATACGGACGCAGTGCTGGTACGCTAGTCAATAAAAATAGTTCGGTACGGGCATTATTATGAAAAAAAAAGAAATACAGGATGACCCGTGGCTTTCCAAAATTACATATTTTCTACCATTTCTAAAGGCAACTCCAACGGGGAGACCCAAACGGACACCGTTTTTGTCCGCTTTTCGTCCGTTTGATTCGCCCGTCTGTGTGTCCGTATCCGCTTTTTTATTTGGATCGGCCCGTGCGCCCAACGGAAAGCAGACTCATTTTGTCCGTGTCCGCGTTAGCATTAAATCGAACACCTTGTGGGTGAGCTCCCACGTCGCCCCGCGCCGCTCCTGTGCTGCAGCTCTCGCCGGGCGCGCCCTGCCGTGTCCTCGGCGCCCGCTCGCACGTGGCGCAGCTCGCCCCGGCCCCGGGCCCGCCGCGCCCGCGTGCCTCGCGCTGCAGCTCGCCGCGCCCGCCGCCGCTCATGCACGCCGCGCCAGCCACCATGCTCACCACGTTGATGATGAGCCCGTCCATGCCCACGTCGCCGTTGGGCGCGGCCAGCGGCGGCGCCTGGGGCCTGTACGTCGGCTGGTGGAACGGCCACGCGCACTGCCCGGCGCACTGTGTCGCTGGGTTGCCGGCCCACACGTAGGCCATGCCGGACTTGGCGTCCACGGTCCCGTGTCGGCCGCACCGGCTCATGCAGAACCCCTCCACGCCCACGTCCTGCGCCGTGAGGACCAGCCCACACGTAGGTACAGCTGGTGGATGCTGCTCCACCACTGGGACACGGAAGGCGCCGGGGACGCGCGGGACGCGGCGGAGAGGAAGAGGAGGAAGTCGGAGACGATGGCCTTCTGCGCAGCCGTGCTAGCGTCGCCGTGCTCGCCCGCCCGTGCTCCTGTCGCCGCGCCAGCTCCGCTCGTGCTCGTCATCGCGCAGCCGCTAGCTGACCCGCGCGACGGAGCTTGAGCGCTGCGTCGGGCACGGCGCGAGGAGCAAGGCCGGGCGCAACTCGACGGGCGGCGGCGCTCCAGCTCCGGCTGCTACGATGGTCGGGGTACGGGGAAGGCAAGGCGAGGCCGGGCGCGGGGAAGGGGAGGCGAGGCGAGGCTGGCTGCCGACGTGGGTGTACGGGGGCTGGGCAGAGAAAAAGGAGGAAAGAGAGATGTGAGGTGGTGAGTCTGTGCCAGGTGGGCCGGCCTCGCATGCAGCGGATGAGAAGGACGCAAAGAGCGCCCGCTTTGTGTCCGTCTCGAACCCAAATGCAACCCAAATTTACGTCTGAAAATGGGTCCGCGCGGACACAAAGCGAACAGAAAATAGAAACGGGTCAGCGCGTTGGGCAGTGTGTTTTGTCCACGCAAATCCAAACGGACATGCGCGAACGAAATGAGTCCGTCCATTGGAATTGCTCTAAGGCTGTCGTGATGGCATTCCGTCCAGCCTACGCGGCATGGAGACGGGCAAAGCCACATGCAGGGCGCCTACTGACTCGTGCGTACATCGATGGTAGACAGGAGAATCATGAACTCATGATGCGGTGCAGGTGTATTCCATCCTAGATGGGACAAAATCAGCCATCAGCTTCGGAAGAGAAGACGGGCCTTGCTTTCTCTACACGTGCTGCTGTTGGTCCTGTGTGTACATCAGTACATCACCTCCCGTTTGGGGGTATATTCTGCGTTGCAAGATCGCTAGGAGGATAGTGTTGTCATATGCATTGGACTCTGCTTTTTTATTTTTTATTTATCTAAGAACCTAAATCATTATACCTAATTTGACAGAAAATGCTATAGTAGAGATGCTACATCTTTGGTGCGCCAGAACGAACGATGGCTCTGTTGAGTAAAAAAAGCAATTTCTCGATTAGATTAATCCACGAGTAAATCACTAGTATGACATTGACACAAATAAACGCATACTGATATTCAGTCAAGCAATTAAACCCACATCTCTTCTCAAGCTTCAATAGCATGTAGAAGAGAAACCCTTATAAGGAGGTCCAACTTGTCTTCCACTTTCGGGATGAGACTAAACTTCCCACTCCACCTAGTGCTAATAAACCCACATGGGCCCTCAGAGATTTTTCAGAAATTGCTATATGGGCCTAGAGCCCATCTCAAATTTCAGCAATCCCCCATCAGATCTCGAGGGGCCATTGTGTTCTCTGTTCCAATTGTTGTTTCGATATACCAGTATTTCAGTGAAGACCTGTTAAGGTTGAGCTTCACTTAGAGCAAGTAGCTACACTCCTTCATAACTAAACAATGGACTATGGCTTGAATTGTCAGTTTGGCGTAAAGAAGTTTCACCACATGTCTTACTAGTAGTGGGCTGCCGAAGGCTGACCCCCCGGGTGGAGCATATAAGTCACACTCCTGGCCTATTCATGAGTTTACCAGAGATCATCCCAATCTCATAGACCGTGACCAGCAGTCAGGCTCACATAGGTGTGTTCCTCTAAAGATCGCTCCGTAGGAAAGCATCTTGCTTACATAAGCTTTGGAACTCATTAAGACAATAGTCATCCTACCATACAATCTTGAGAGTATTGTATCTCCAACGCAGTGGGTTAGTATAGTTACTCTCCTCAGTTCACCACTGGCTTGTTTTCTCAGGTCCTACTTCACGGGATCTCCGATCACATAGGTTGGGTTACCACCATGGCAACTCATGTGGGTCTCATACACATCTCCCTCGATGCATTATCTATCACAACGCGTGATAACCCTTTCGTAAAGGGATCTGCCAGATTCTTAGCCATATGGACATAGTCCAACACTATCACTCCGGAGTTTCTTAATTTTCTGACAGCTTTTAATCTCATTCTTATGTGTTTGGTGGACTTCATGTTGTCCTTTGAACTCTTCACCTTGGTGATGACAGTCTGATTGTCACAGTTCATAAGGATAGCCGAAACCGGATTATCAACCAATGGCAAGTCCATCAAAAGATCTCGAAGCCATCTCGCTTCAACACCAGATGTGTCTAATGCCGTTAATTCTGCTTCCATTGTCGATCTTGTTAAGATCATTTGCTTGCAAGACTTCCAGGAAATGGCGCCACCTCCAAGAATGAACATATACCCAGTTGTGGCCTTCATCTCATCAGCATCAGAGATCCAATTTGCATCACTATACCCTTCAAGTACCGACGGGTCTCCGGTATAGTGAAGTCCATAGTTCATAGTACCTTTCAGATAGCGCATAACTCGTTCAACGACATGCCAATGTACATCACCCGGTTTGGAAACAAACTGGCTCAGTTTGCTCACAACAAACACGATGTCGGGCCTCGTTGCGCTCGCTAGGTACATCAGTGAACCAATGATTTGAGAGTATCTCAACTGATCTATAGCCGTGCCTTTGGACTTTCGAATCAACACGCTAGGATCATATGATGTTTGAGATGGTGTGCAATCCGAATATCCAAAACGACTCAACACCTTCTCAACATAGTGGGATTGCAGAAGTGTAATCCCACCCTCATTATCTCTCAGTAGCTTGATGTTCAAGATAACATCAGCCACACCAAGGTCTTTCATCTCAAAGTTCTGAGACGGAAACGACTTGACCTCCTCAATGACTTTGAGGTTGGTTCCGAATATCAGTATGTCATCAACATACAAGCACAGTATAACTCCTTCGCCCCCACCATGGCGATAGTATACACATTTGTCAACCTCATTAACAACGAAACCAACAGATGTCAGAGTTATATTAACTTATCATGCCATTGCTTAGGTGCTTGCTTTAGGCCATATAAAGATTTCAGCAACCTACACACCTTTCTTTCCTGACCATCTATCACAAAGCCATCTGGCTGTTGCATGTAGATTTCCTCATTTAGCTCTCCATTCAGAAAAGCCGTCTTAACATCCATCTGGTGGACGAGAAGACCATGCGAGGCTGCCAACGAGAGTAATACTCGAATGGTGGTCAGTCTAGCCACAGGTGAATAAGTGTCGAAGAAATCTTCCTCTTCTTTCTGGTCATAGCCCTTGGCCACAAGCCTAGCCTTGTACTTTTCAATCGTACCATCGGGCCTAAGCTTCTTTTTGAACACCCACTTACATCCTAATGGTTTGCAACCATAGGGACGCTCAGTGATCTCCCATGTCCCGTTAGCCATGATGGAATCCATCTCGCTATGGACCGCATCCTTCCAGTAGTCAGCGTCTGGAGAGGCATACGCTTCTGAAATAGAAGTGGGAGTATCATCCACGAGGTACACGAAGAAATCATCACCAAAGGTCTTTGCAGTCCTTTGTCTCTTGCTCCTACCAAGGGTTTCCTCGTCATCCTCCTCAGGATTTTCATCATGTGTTTGTTCATAATAATTCATAGGAATGGCAGGCTCAAGAGTCTCCTCAGATTCCTGTCTGGAAGTGCTTTGCATATCTCTCATAGGAAAAATATCCTCAAAGAATGTAGCATCCTTAGACTCCATAATTGTACCAACCTTCTGGTCAGGTACCTCAGATTTCACTACTAGAAATCTATAGCCAACGTTGTTCTTAGCATAGCCCAAATTAACGCAGTCCACAGTCTTGGGTCCAAGCTTACGCTTTTTGGGGATCGACACATTAACTTTCGACAAACAGCCCCAAGTACGAAAGTGTTGTCCTTCTCTTCGCCCATTTCTCATAGGAAGGGATCTCATTATCCTTTGTCGGAACTTTATTCAGGACATGACATGCCGTCAATATAGCCTTCCCCCACCATGCCTTGGATAAACCCGATGTATCTAACATGGCGTTAACCAAATCAGTTAGAGTATGGTTGTTCTGCTCGGCAACCCCGTTTGACTGGGGTGAATAGGGAGGCGTCCTCTCATGAATAATGACGTGTTCCACACAAAAGGAGTCAAACTCACTCGAGAAGTACTCTCCACCACGATCTGATTGGACTCGTTTAATTTTCTTTTCAAGTTGATTCTCAACTTCTGCCTTATAGATTTTAAAGTAGTGTAGAGCCTCATCTTTAGTATTTAACAGATACACATAGCAATATCTAGTGGAATCATCTATCAACGTCATGAAGTATTTCTTTCCACCTTTAGTCAACACACCATTCATCTCACAAAGATCCGAATGTATGAGTTCTAATGGTGCCAAGTGTCTCTTCTCCGCAGCCTTGTGAGGCTTGCGAGGTTGCTTAGCTTGCACACATGAAAGGCACTTAGAACCTTTGGCTAAGGTGAAACTCGGGATTAAATCCAACTTGGCTAGTCGCGTCATAACACCGAAACTAATGTGACAAAGACGTGAATGCCAAACTTCAGATTCATTAACATTCGAATGAATATTGTTCATGACTTTATTACAAAAATCTGCAAGGGAAAGGCGGAACATCCCTCCGCTCTCATAACCTTTTCCAACGAAGAGTCCATATTTCGTAACAACTAATTTATTAGACTCGAAAACCAACTTAAACCCTTCTCTACATAGAAGGGAGCCACTAACGAGGTTTCTTGATGGTGGGGACATGCTGCACGTTCTTCAGCTGCACGATCCTTCCCGAAGTAAACTTCAGATCGACCGTGCCAACACCATGAACAGAAGCACTCGCGCCATTCCTCATCAATACGGACCCGTGGCCTATGACCTGGTAAGAAGAAAACAATGAAATGTCAGCACACACATGAACACCTGCACCTGTGTCCACCCATCAATCGGTGGACTGAAACACTGAAAAAATGGTAAATAAATTACCGTACCCAGTGTTGGGGAACGTAGTAATTTCAAAAATTTCCTACGCACACGCAAGATCATGGTGATGCATAGCAACGAGAGGGGAGAGTGTTGTCTACGTACCCTCGTAGACCATTCGCGGAAGCGTTATATCAACGCGGTTGATGTAGTCGTACATCCTCACGTCCAACCGATCCAAGTACCGAAAGCATGGCAGCTCCGAGTTCTGCACACGTTCGGCTTGGTGACGTCCTCGCCTTCTCGATCCAGCAAGAGGGGCGAAGTAGTAGATGAGTTCCGGCAGCACGACGGCGTGGTGACGGTGTTGGTGAAGAACAATCTCCGCAGGGCTTCGCCTAAGCACTACGAAAACTATGACGGAGGATAAACTAGAGGGGACGGGGTTGCCGGCACACGGCTTGGTGTTTCTTGATGTGTCTTTGGTGCTAGCCCTACCCCTCTATTTATATGTTGAGCCCTGGGGTCGAAACTTGGAGTAAAAGCCTCCTCAAAGTCGGTTTCACCCGAAAGGCAAGAGTCCTTCTCGGACTCCAGGGCTAGACGCCAGGGTTCCCGGCGTCTACCCCCTAGACGCCAGGGTTCCTGGCGTCTAGCCTCTGGTCTCCGCAAAACTTCCTTTTGCACTTTCCAAAAGCCTCGTGGGCTTTCCCCTTTGGCCCAGATAAAGTGTTCTCGTGCCCAAACATTTCGGGAAACATCCGGAACCCCTTCCGGTGAATTCCGGAACCCTTCCGGAGATCAAACACTACTATCCCATATATCAAACTTTATCTCCGGACCATTCCGGAGTTCCTCGTCATGTCCGTGATCTCATCCCGGACTCCGAACAACATTCGGTCATCAACATACATAACTCATATAGTACTATATCGTCAACGAACGTTAAGCGTGCGGACCCTACGGGTTCGAGAACTATGTAGACATGACCGAGACACCTCTCTGGTCAATAACCAATAGCGGGACCTGGATGCCCATATTGGCTCCTACATATTCTACGAAGATCTTTATCGGTCAGACCGCATAACAACATACGTTGTTCCCTTTGTCATCGGTATGTTACTTGCCCGAGATTCGATCGTCGGTATCTCAATACCTAGTTCAATCTCGTTACCGGCAAGTCTCTTTACTCGTTCCGTAATACATCATCCCGCAACTAACTCATTAGTTGCAATGCTTGCAAGGCTTATAGTGATGTGCATTACCGAGTGGGCCCAGAGATACCTCTCCGACAATCGGAGTGACAAATCCTAATCTCGAAATACGCCAACCCAACAAGTACCTTTGGAGACACCTGTAGAGCACCTTTATAATCACCCAGTTACGTTGTGACGTTTGGTGGCACACAAAGTGTTCCTCCGGTAAACGGGAGTTGCATAATCTCATAGTCATAGGAACATGTATAAGTCATGAAGAAAGCAATAGCAACAAACTAAACGATCAAGTGCTAAGCTAACGGAATGGGTCAAGTCAATCACATCATTCTCCTAATGATGTGATCCCGTTAATCAAATGACAACTCATGTCTATGGTTAGGAAACATAACCATCTTTGATCAACGAGCTAGTCAAGTAGAGGCATACTAGTGACACTCTGTTTGTCTATGTATTCACACATGTATTATGTTTCCGGTTAATACAATTCTAGCATGAATAATAAACATTTATCATGATATAAGGAAATAAATAATAACTTTATTATTGCCTCTAGGGCATATTTCCTTCAGTCTCCCACTTGCACTAGAGTCAATAATCTAGTTCACATCGCCATGTGATTTAACATCAATAGTTCACATCACCATGTGATTAACACCCATAGTTCACATCGACATGTGACCAACACCCAAAGGGTTTACTAGAGTCAATAATCTAGTTCACATCGCTATGTGATTAACACCCAAAGAGTACTAAGGTGTGATCATGTTTTGCTTGTGAGAGAAGTTTAGTCAACGGGTCTGCCACATTCAGATCCGTAAGTATTTTGCAAATTTCTATGTCAACAATGCTCTGCATGGAGCTACTCTAGCTAATTGCTCCCACTTTCAATATGTATCCAGATTGAGACTTAGAGTCATCTGGATCAGTGTCAAAACTTGCATCAACGTAACCCTTTACGACGAACCTTTTGTCACCTCCATAATCGAGAAACATATCCTTATTCCACTAAGGATAATTTTGACCAATGTCCAGTGATCTACTCCTAGATCACTATTGTACTCCCTTGCCAAACTCAGGGCAGGGTATACAATAGGTCTGGTACACAGCATGGCATACTTTATAGAACCTATGGCTGAGGCATAGGTAATGACTTTCATTCTCTCTCTATCTTCTGCCGTGGTCGGGTTTTGAGTCTTACTCAACTTCACACCTTTGTAACACAGGCAAGATCTCCTTCTTTGACTGTTCCATTTTGAACTACTTCAAAATCTTGTCAAGGCATGTACTCATTGAAAAACTTATCAAGCGTCTTGATCTATCTCTATAGATCTTGATGCTCAATATGTAAGCAGATTCACCGAGGTCTTTCTTTGAAAAACTCCTTTCAAACATTCCTTTATGCTTTGCAGAATAATTCTACATTATCTCCGATCAACAATATGTCTTTCACATATACTTATCAGAAATGCTGTAGTGCTCCCACTCACTTTCTTGTAAATACAGGCTTCACCGCAAGTCTGTATAAAACTATATGCTTTGATCAACTTATCAAAGCGTATATTCCAACTCCGAGATGCTTGCACCAGTCCATAGATGGATCGCTGGAGCTTGCATATTTTGTTAGTACCTTTAGGATTGACAAAACCTTCTGGTTGCATCATATACAACTCTTCTTTAATAAATCCATTAAGGAATGCAGTTTTGTTTATCCATTTGCCAGATTTCATAAAATGCGGCAATTGCTAACATGATTCGGACAGACTTAAGCATAGATACGAGTGAGAAACTCTCATCGTAGTCAACACCTTGAACTTGTCGAAAACCTTTTTGCGACAATTCTAGCTTTGTAGATAGTAACACTACTATCAGCGTCCGTCTTCCTCTTGAAGATCCATTTAATCTCAATGGCTCGCCGATCATTGGGCAAGTCAATCAAAGTCCATACTTTGTTCTCATACATGGATCTCATCTCAGATTTCATGGCCTCAAGCCATTTCGCGGAATCTGGGCTCATCATCGCTTCCTCATAGTTCGTAGGCTCGTCATGGTCAAGTAACATGACCTCCAGAACAGGATTATCGTACCACTCTGGTGCGGATCTCACTCTGGTTTACCTACGAGGTTCGGTAGTAACTTGATCTGAAGTTACATGATCATCATCATTAGCTTCCTCACTAATCGGTGTAGTAGTCACAGGAACAGATTTCTGTGATGAACTACTTTCCAATAAGGGAGCAGGTACAGTTACCTCATCAAGTTCTACTTTCCTCCCACTCACTTCTTTCGAGAGAAACTCCTTTTCTAGAAAGGATCCATTCAAAGCAACGAATATATTGCCTTCGGATCTGTGATAGAAGGTGTACCCAACATTTTCTTTTGGGTATCCTATGAAGACGCACTTCTCCGATTTGGGTTAGAGCTTATCAGGTTGAAACTTTTTCACATAAGCATTGCAACCTCAAACTTTAAGAAACGACAACTTAGGTTTCTTGCCAAACCATAGTTCATACGGTGTCGTCTCAACGGATTTAGATGGTGCCCTATTTAACGTGAATGCAGCTGTCTCTAATGCATAACCCCAAAATGATAGTGGTAGATCGGTAAGAGACATCATAGATCGCACCATATCTAATAAAGTACGGTTATGACGTTCGGACACACCATTACACTGTGGTGTTCCAGGTGGCGTGAGTAGTGAAACTATTTCACATTGTTTTAACTGAAGGCCAAACTCTTAACTCAAATATTTTACCTTTGCGATCATATCGTAGAAACTTTTATTTTCTTGTTACGATGATTCTCCACTTCACTCTGAAATTCTTTGAACTTTTCAAATGTTTCAGACTTGTGTTTCATTAAGTAGATATACCCATATCCGCTCAAATCATCTGTGAAGGTCAGAAAATAACGATACTTGCCGTAAGCCTTAACACTCATCGGACCGCATACATCAGTATGTATTATTTCCAATAAGTCAGTTGCTCGCTCCATTGTTCCGGAGAACGGAGTCTTAGTCATCTTGCCCATGAGGCATGGTTCGCAAGCATCAACTGATTCATAATCAAGTGATTCCAAAAGCCCATCAGCATGGATTTTCTTCATGCGCTTTACACCAATATGACCTAAACGGTAGTGCCACAAATAAATTGCACCATCATTATTAACTTTGCATCTTTTGGTTTCAATATTATGAATATGTGTATCACTACGATCGAGATCCAACGAACCATTTTCATTGGGTGTGTAACCATATAAGGTTTTATTCATGTAAACAGAACAACAATTTATTCTCTTACTTAAATGAATAACCGTATTGCAATAAACATGATCAAATCATATTCATGCTCAACGCAAACACCAAATAACACTTATTTAGGTTCAACACTAATCCCAAAAGTATAGGGAGTGTGCGATGATGATCATATCAATCTTGGAACCACTTCCAACACACATCGTCACTTCACCCTTAACTAGTCTATGTTCATTCTGCAACTCCCGTTTCGAGTTACTACTCTTAGCAACTGAACCAGTATCAAATACCGAGGGGTTGCTACGAACACTAGTAAAATACACATCAATAATCTGTATATCAAATATACCTTTGTTCACTTTGCCATCCTTCTTATCCGCCAAATACTTGGGGCAGTTCCGCTTCCAGTGACCAGTCCCTTTGCAGTAGAAGCACTTAGTCTCAGGCTTAGGACCAGACTTGGGCTTCTTCACTTGAGCAGCAACTTGCTTGCCGTTCTTCTTGAAGTTCCCCTTCTTCCCTTTGCCCTTTTCTTGAAACTAGTGGTCTTGTCTACCATCAACACTTGATATTTTTCTTGATTTCTACCTTCGTCGATTTCAGCATTACGAAGAGCTTGGGAATCGTTTCCGTTATCCCTTGCATATCATAGTTCATCACGAAGTTCTACTAACTTGGTGATGGTGACTAGAGAATTCTGTCAATCACTATTTTATCTGGAAGATTAACTCCCACTTGATTCAAGCGATTGTAGTACCCAGACAATCTGAGCACATGCTCACTGCTTGAGCTATTCTCCTCCATCTTTTAGCTATAGAACTTGTTGGAGACTTCATATCTCTCAACTCGGGTATTTGCTTGAAATATTAACTTCAACTCCTGGAACATCTCATATGGTCCATGACGTTCAAAACGTCTTTGAAGTCCCGATTCTAAGCCGTTTAAGCATGGTGCACTAAACTATCAAGTAGTCATCATATTGAGCTAGCCAAATGTTCATAACATCTGCATCTGCTCCTGCAATAGGTTTGTCACCTAGCGGTGCATCAAAGACATATTTCTTCTGTGCAGCAATGAGGATAAACCTCAGATCACGGATCCAATCCGCATCATTGCTACTAACATCTTTCAACTTAGTTTTCTCTAGGAACATATCAAAAATAAAACAGGGGAGCTAAACGCGAGCTATTGATCTACAACATAGATATGCTAATACTACCAGGACTAAGTTCATGATAAATTAAAGTTCAATTAATCATATTACTTAAGAACTCCCACTTAGAAAGACATCCCTCTAATCTTCTAAGTGATCACGTGATCCAAATCAACTAAACCATAACCGATCATCACGTGAAATGGAGTAGCTTTCAATGGTGAACATCAATATGTTGATCATATCTACTATATGATTCACGCTCGACCTTTCGGTCTCAGTGTTCCGAGGCCATATCTGCATATGCTAGGCTCGTCAAGTTTAACCTGAGTATTCTGCGTGTGCAAAACTGGCTTGCACCCGTTGTAGATGGACGTAGAGCTTATCACACCCGATCATCACGTGGTGTCTGGGCACGACGAACTTTGGCAACGGTGCATACTCAGGGAGAACACTTTTATCTTGAAATTTAGTGAGAGATCATCTTATAATGCTACCGTCAATCAAAGCAAGATAAGATGCATAAAAGATAAACATCACATGCAATCAATATAAGTGATATGATATGGCCATCATCATCTTGTGCTTGTGATCTCCATCTCCGAAGCACCGTCATGATCACCATCGTCACCGGCGCGACACATTGATCTCCATCGTAGCATCGTTGTTGTCTCGCCAATCTTATGCTTCCACGACTATCGCTACCGCTTAGTGATAAAGTAAAGCATTACAGCGCAATTGCATTGCATACAATAAAGCGACAACCATATGGCTCCTGCCAGTTGCCGATAACTCGGTTACAAAACATGATCATCTCATACAATAAAATTTAGCATCATGTCTTGACCATATCACATCACAACATGCCCTGCAAAAACAAGTTAGACGTCCTCTACTTTGTTGTTGCAAGTTTTACGTGGCTGCTACGGGCTTAGCAAGAACCGTTCTTACCTACGCATCAAAACCACAACGATAGTTTGTCAAGTTGGTGCTGTTTTAACCTTCGCAAGGACCGGGCGTAGCCACACTTGGTTCAACTAAAGTTGGAGAAACTGACACCCGCCAGCCACCTGTGTGCAAAGCACGTCGGTAGAACCAGTCTCGCGTAAGCGTACGCGTAATGTCGGTCCGGGCCGCTTCATCCAACAATACCGCCGAACCAAAGTATGACATGCTGGTAAGCAGTATGACTTATATCGCCCACAACTCACTTGTGTTCTACTCGTGCACAACATCAACGCATAAAACCTAGGCTCGGATGCCACTGTTGGGGAACGTAGTAATTTCAAAAAAATTCCTACGCACACGCAAGATCATGGTGATGCATAGCAACGAGAGGGGAGAGTGTTGTCTACGTACCCTCGTAGACCGTTCGCGGAAGCGTTATATCAACGCGGTTGATGTAGTCGTACGTCTTCATGTCCGACCGAGCCAAGTACCGAAAGCACGGCACCTCCGAGTTCTGCACACGTTCGGCTCGGTGACGTCCTCGCCTTCTCGATCTAGCAAGAGGGGCGAAAGAGTAGATGAGTTCCGGCAGCATGACGGCGTGGTGATGGTGTTGGTGAAGAACAATCTCTGCAGGGCTTCGCCTAAGCACTACGAAAACTATGACGGAGGATAAACTAGAGGGGACGGGGTTGCCGGCACAAGGCTTGGTGTTTCTTGATGTGTCTTTGGTGCTAGCCCTACCCCTCTATTTATATGTTGAGCCCTGGGGTCGAAACTTGGAGTAAAAGCCTCCTCAAAGTCAGTTTCACCCGAAAGGCAAGAGTCCTTCTCGGACTCCAGGCTAGACGCCAGGGTTCCTGGCGTCTACCCCCTAGACGCCAGGGTTCCTGGCGTCTAGCCTCTGGTCTCTGCAAAACTTCCTTTTGCACTTTCCAGAAGCCTCGTGGGCTTTCCCCTTTGGCCCAGATAAAGTGTTCTCATGCCCAAACATTTCGGGAATCATCCGGAACCCCTTCCGGAGATCAAACACTACTATCCCATATATCAAACTTTATCTCCGGACCATTCCGGAGTTCCTCGTCATGTCCGTGATCTCATCCCGCAACTAACATTCGGACATCAACATACATAACTCATATAGTATTATATCGTCAATGAACGTTAAGCGTGCGGACCCTACGGGTTCGAGAACTATGTAGACATGACCGAGACACCTCTCTGGTCAATAACCAATAGCGGGACCTGGATGCCCATATTGGCTCCTACATATTCTACGAAGATCTTTATCAGTCAGACCGCATAACAACATACGGTGTTCCCTTTGTCATCGGTATGTTACTTGCCCAAGATTCGATCGTCGGTATCTCAATACCTAGTTCAATCTCGTTACCGGCAAGTCTCTTTACTCGTTCCGTAATACATCATCCCGCAACTAACTCATTAGTTGCAATGCTTGCAAGGTTATAGTGATGTGCATTATCGAGTGGGCCCAGAGATACCTCTCTGACAATCGGAGTGACAAATCCTAATCTCGAAATACGCCAACCCAACAAGTACCTTTGGAGACACCTGTAGAGCACCTTTATAATCACCCAGTTACGTTGTGATGTTTGGTGGCACACAAAGTGTTCCTCCGGTAAACGGGAGTTGCATAATCTCATAGTCATAGGAACATGTATAAGTCATGAAGAAAGCAATAGCAACAAACTAAACGATCAAGTGCTAAGCTAACGGAATGGGTCAAGTCAATCACATCATTCTCCTAATGATGTGATCCTGTTAATCAAATGACAACTCATGTCTATGGTTAGGAAACATAACCATCTTTGATCAACGAGCTACTCAAGTAGAGGCATACTAGTGACACTCTGTTTGTCTATGTATTCACACATGTATTATGTTTCCGGTTAATACAATTCTAGCATGAATAATAAACATTTATCATGATATAAGGAAATAAATAATAACTTTATTATTGCCTCTAGGGCATATTTCCTTCACCCAGGTGCACCATTCTCATTGTTGCCCACAATCATGTTGACAGACTTGGAGTCCTGTCTTGGCTTCTTGTACTTGTTAGGGCACTTGTTGGCCCAGTGTTCAACCGAACCACAAGTAAAGCAGCCCTCATCCTTCTTGTTCTTCTTGAAGGTATTCTTACCCTTCTTCTTAAAGTCGGTATTGTGTTGGACACCGTTCTTTCCCTTGGGCTTGTGGGAGTTATGGTTCCTCTGGTTAACCATGTTGGCAATAGAAGTTCCTTCGACCCCTTTTCCGTGTAAGTCCTTTGCCCTTGAATTCTGATCAACACTTAGATGGCCAATGACATCCTCCACAGAGAATTCACGCCTCTGATGTTTCAGAGTGGTGGCAAAGTTCCTGCAGGAATTAGGGAGCTTAGCGATTATGTAGCCCGCGATAAATTTGCCCGGTAACTCGCACTTAAGAAGCTCAAGCTCCTTAACAATGCATATTATCTCATGAGCCTGCTCTAATACAGGACGGTTTTCAACCATCTTGTGATCGTGGAACTGCTCTATAATATACATCTCGCTCCCGGCGTTGGTGACCCCAAACTTAGATTCGAGCGCCTCCCACAAGTCCTTGGCGACATGCACATGTAAATATGCGTCAACCAGTTTATCTCCGATCACACTAAGAACTGCTCCAAGAAACACAACGGTGGCCTCCTTGAGCGCCTTCTCCTGTTCAGGAGCAATCGTTCCCATGGAGACACCGGTGACCCAGAACACATTCATAGCCGTGAGCCATAAAGTGGTCTTAGTCTGCCAACGCTTAAAATACGTACCGGTAAACTTATCCGGTTTCAGTGCAATGGCAAAGCCACTTGCTGAAAAATTCCTACAAATAATAGGTTTTTTGGATTGTTGAGTAAATAGGCAATTTCTCGATTAGATTAATCCACGAGTAAATCACTAGCATGGCATTGACACAAATAAACGCATACTGATATTCAGTCAAGCAAGCACATACTACGCTAATTGCAGAAAGATCTACGTATAACGCTAGCATGGCTAAAATAGAAAACAGTAGGAGCGGGATAAACGAGTTATACCCTCCAGTAGGCCATGCAGAGGCCGCGGCTTTGGTGGCAGCAGCGGCGTCCTCGGCGGCCTTCTTGTCGGTTTCAACTTTCTCGGCGGTGGCACGTTCGGCGTCGGTGGACATGGTGATGATGAAGGCGACGCGGACATAGAGGATGTAGACGATCGGAAGCGAGAAGTCACGTAATCGCTGCCCAAAAACCTATTCGCCCCTCACCCCATACAGGAACCAGAAGGGCGTGGTTTCGGAGACCTGCTCGCCCGTCGACCGTGTATGCGGCGGACGGGATGGAGTCACCGGCGGCAGCAGCAGCAAGGGAACGACGGTGGGCGTGCGCATGGAGTAGATGTGATCTGTTCGTGGCGGCTAGGAGACACCGCGCACTTAAATAGGCGCAGCCGCGTGGAGAGACGTGGGCGCTCGACCCACTTCCGAGTCTGTGACAGCCCATGATCCAACGTCTCAGATCGTGGCCCAGCTGTGAGAGAACTCTCCGTTAGTGACTAGCAAAAATAAGCGCGTAGGTGTGAGCTCGGCTTGGCTCAATCCCACAACCCGCGGCGCGGCGTGTTGTGACGAGGCGTGGCGAGGCGGGCGGCGGAGGAGGAGTGCGCGAGGCCCTCATCTCTTCTCAAGCTCCAATAGCATGTAGAAGAGAAAACCCTTATAAGGAGGTCCAACTCCTCTTCCACTTCTGGGGTGGGACTAAACTTCCCACTCCACCTAGTGCCAATAAACCCACATGGGCCCTTAGAGATTTTTCAGAAATTGCTATATGGGCCTAGAGCCCATCTCAAATTTCAGCAAGTCCACTTCAAGTTTTTCGCCAGTGCAAAGCGGATTTTCTTTCAGCTGCTTCTTGAGTTAGCTACACCTTGTTGTACCCCTTTCATGATGCAGCTTTCTAGCTAGCATCCTTTGTACTCTGACAATCCTCGGACCTTGGTCTGGTTTAATATAAGATAGACTGCGGCCTGCCTTTTTATCCAAAAAAATTGACGAAAAAGGATATCCCCACTTTATAATTTAAAGCAACCACCACAACATTATAATCGAGCAAACAACACAAAGAATCGAAAAAAACAAGGTAATTGGCAAAGATACACGATGCTACGGAACGGCTAATGGGGTCCAAATGCACCAAGCCAAGGCTTGAGCATTGAAGAGATCCACATCCTGTAAGGAGAAGGCGGAGCCAAGGGAGCGGCCTGTCGCCGAAGAACAGCCACGCGCCAACATTGTAGACCCGCCATCCGCCTCCGCCTTCAAAGAGGCCTCCCTGCCCTCTCATCCTGGATCTTACGACACCACATTGTGGGTAGGCAGAGCTGCTCACCCCCGAGCACACATACCCAGGCCCAGTCAGTGGCCGGGGAAGGAAGATGAGTATGGTGACTCCACCTCGCGAAGCCAATCCCTCGACCACAACATCATCTTCGGCAAAGAGCACGACGCCTACCGCAAGCCGTCGAATGGGAACACCACCGAGAGACATTGACGACCCACGCACTCCAATGCCCCAACCACCACCTCCACCGACCAACGACGGCGTCTTCAGGAAGAAAAGTACGCCAGAGCACCGTCCCCACCCAACCTAGTAGATTTTGGATCTTTCACCAGGGATACGGAGGTGGAGGGCAAGGGAAGGATCACGACACCGCCTTCAGGAGGGGGAGCAATGCCCATAGAATTGTCGGCATCATGGCCGCCATCACCGGCCAGGAGATTCCCCCAATCCAGATCCTGAGCCCACACCACCCAACCAGCACTAGCACCCGAAGGACGCCATCGTCCAGGCTAGCAGGGCGAGTGTGGAATGAGAGCAAAGGACGCCGGCTTTAGGTCGATGCGCGAGGGCCAACGGGGTAGCCCCAGCACCGAGCTCCACGGTCACCGCCATCTTGCTACCCGCACAGCCAAGGAAGCCCCCCTCCCCCAGCATCTGTGCCGACCACCCGCCGTCAGGGTGGGGGAGGTGCAGTCCACGCCCGTCCCCACACACTCTCGGAGAGGGGAAGAAACCCCTTGTCTCGCCGCCCTCGCGCCGCCTGATCAAGCGAAAGGGAGAGAAGACCCGGCCGCCGCCAATACCACATGGGCTTAGCCTAGCGAGGCCTGCTGACGAGGAGGAGGAGGGGGGCTGGAGAAGAGGGGGCCGTCCGGTGACTAGGGCTGAGCCCCCTGGTCACCGGGGCGAGGGCGCGTGAGAGGTGAGAGGGAGGTTCCTAATTATTATACCTAATTTCAAACATGAAGTTGCTTATCACACATACCATATGATCATTGGAGTATTAGAGGACCCGTTGCGCAAGAAAGCAAGAGGAAACCAAGCATTGAAACCATGCAAGTTAAAATGATCATGAGTTGTTGCGTCCTTTTTGTAAAAAGCGAGAGCAAACCAAATATTGAAACCATTGTATGTGCAATCAAGAGTGGTCTAAAGACTGATAATGAGAAGTAGATACTTAGATAGCATTTTCATATTCAGCGATCTATATTGCGGTGCACAGTAGCATGATAGCCAAAAAAAGTTATGAACATAGTTCAAGATAGCTTATTTCATTAGTCTTAGATTACTAAGTTTTGCTGGAAAAACTTAATCTATTCATTTCTAATCATGACAGTACAAATCAACGAACATAAAAAAAATAAAAATTACATCCAGATCCGTAGACCACCTAACAATGATTACAAGCACTGCAGCGAGTCGAAGACGTGCCACCCGTCATCACCCCTCCCATGCTAAGGCCCCATAGGACCACTCTTAATTGCATATACAATGGTTCCTTTCCCTTCTTCTCTCTATTCTCTCCATTGAAAGGGCAAATGTTTGAGCTTTCTCACCTGTCCGTGGACACGTCAACATTTGATAATATCCAATAGGTGATCCGAGTTGGAGTTGTCGTAAATCCATGATTAAACTGTTTCACCTGAATTGCATCTCCCCCTCCCCCGCTCCCGCAATGCGCCCCGCGAGCGCGTCTCGGGAGGTTCCCCTCCGTCACTGGTGTAAGGCTCCCTCCTCGCTCACTCCTCCTCCTCGCCGCTGCCGGAGGGCGTTCGTGAAGGAAATATGCCCTAGAGGCAATAATAAAGTTATTATTTATTTCCTTATATCATGATAAATGTTTATTATTCATGCTAGAACTGTATTAACCGGAAACATGATACATGTGTGAATACATAGACAAACAGAGTGTCACTAGTATGCCTCTACTTGACTAGCTCATTGATCAAAGATGGTTATGTTTCCTAGACATAGACAAAGAGTTGTCATTTGATTAACGGGATCACATCATTAGGGGAATGATGTGATTGACTTGACCCATTTCGTTAGCTTAGCACTTGATCGTTTGTTTACTACTATTGCTTTCTTCATGACTTATACATGTTCTTATGACTATGAGATTATGCAACTCCCGAATACCGGAGGAACACTTTGTGTGCTACCAAACATCACAACGTAACTGGGTGATTATAAAGGTGCTCTACAGGTGTTTCCGATAGTACTTGTTGAGTTGGCATAGATCAAGATTAGGATTTGTCACTCTGATCGTCGGAGAGGTATCTCTGGGCCCTCTCGGTAATACACATCACTATAAGCCTTGCAAGCATGATAACTAATGAGTTAATTACGGGATGATGTATTACGGAACGAGTAAAGAGACTCGCCAGTAACGAGATTGAACTAGGTATTTGGATATCGATGATCAAATCTCGGGCAAGTAACATACTGATGACAAAGAGAACAACGTATAGTGTTGTGCGGTTTGACCGATAAAGATCTTCGTAGAATATGTAGGAACCAATATGAGCATCCAGGTTCCGCTATGGTTATTGACCGGAAACGTGTCTCGGTCATGTCTACATAGTTCTCGAACCCGTAGGGTCCGCACGCTTAAAGTTCTGTGATGATCAGTTTTATGAGTTTATATGTTTTGATGTACCGAAGGTAGTTAGGAGTCCCGGATGTGATCACGGACATGACGAGGAGTCTCGAAATGGTCGAGGCATAAAGGTTTATGTATTGGAAGCCTATATTTGGATATCGGAAGTGTTCCTGGTGAAATCGGGATTTTACCGGAGTACCGGGGGTTACCGGAACCCCCCCCCCCCGGGGGGTTTAATGGGCTAAGATGGGCCTTAGTGGAAGAGAGGAGGGGCTGCCAGGGCAGGCCGTGCGCCCCCTCTCCCTCTAGTCCGAATTGGACAAGGAGGGGCGGCGCCCCCCTTTCCTTCCTCTCTCCCTCCTCCTTCCCCCTTCTCCTATTCCAATTAGGAAAGGAGGGAGTCCTACTCCCGGTGGGAGTAGGACTCCTCCTGGCGTGCCTCCTCCTGGCCGGCCGCCTCTCCCCCCTTGCTCCTTTATATACGGGGCGGGGGGAAACTCTAGACACAACAATTGATCTCTTGGATCTCTTAGCCGTGTGCGGTGCCCCCCTCCACCATAGTCCACCTTGATAATATCGTAGCGGTGCTTAGGCGAAGCCCTGCGTTGGTAGAACATCATCATCGTCACCACGCCGTCATGCTGATGAAACTCTCCCTCAAAGCTCGGCTGGATCGGAGTTCGAGGGACGTCATCGAGCCGAACGTGTGCTGAACTCGGAGGTACCGTACGTTCGGTACTTGATCGGTCGGATCGTGAAGATGTACGACTACATCAACCGTGTTGTGCTAACGCTTCCGCTTTCGGTCTACAAGGGTACATGGACACACTCTCCCCTCTCGTTGCTATGCATCACCATGATCTTGCGTGTGCGTAGGATTTTTTTTTAAATTACTACATTCCCCAACAGTGGCATCCGAGCCAGGTTTTATGCGTTGATGTCATATGCACGAGTAGAACACAAGTGAGTTGTGGGCGATACAAGTCATACTGCTTACCAGCATGTCATACTTTGGTTCGGCGGTATTGATGGATGAAGCGGCCCGGACCGACATTACGCGTACGCTTACGCGAGACTGGTTCTACCGACATGCTTTGCACACAGGTGGCTGGCGGGTGTCAGTTTCTCCAACTTTAGTTGAACCGAGTGTGGCTACGCCCGGTCCTTGAGAAGGTTAGCACCAACTTGACGAACTATCATTGTGGTTTTGATGCGTACGTAAGAACGGTTCTTGCTCAGCCCGTAGCAGCCACGTAAAAATTGCAACAACAAAGTAGAGGACGTCTAACTTGTTTTTGCAGGGCATGTTGTGATGTGATATGGTCAAGACATGATGCTATATTTATTGTATGAGATGATCATGTTTTGTAACGGAGTTATCGGCAACTGGCAGGAGCCATATGGTTGTCGCTTTATTGTATGCAATGCAATCGCCCTGTAATTGCTTTACTTTATCACTAAGCGTTAGCGATAGTCGTAGAAGCAATAGTTGGCGAGACGACAACGATGCTACGATGGAGATCAAGGTGTTGCGCCAGTGAGGATGGTGATCATGACGGTGCTTCGGAGATGGAGATCACAAGCACAAGATGATGATGGCCATATCATATCACTTATATTGATTGCATGTGATGTTTATCCTTTATGCATCTTATTCTGCTTTGTTTGACGGTAGCATTATAAGATGATCTCTCACTAAATTTCAAGATAAAAGTGTTCTCCCTGAGTATGCACCGTTGCCAAAGTTCGTCGTGCCGAGACACCACGTGATGATCGGGTGTGATAAGCTCTACGTCCATCTACAACAGGTGCAAGCCAGTTTTGCACACGCATAATACTCGGGTTAAACTTGACGAGCCTAGCATATGCAGATATGGCCTCAGAACACTGAGACCGAAAGGTCGAGCGTGAATCATATAGTAGATATGATCAACATAGTGATGTTCACCATTGAAAACTACTCCATTTCACGTGATGATCGGTCATGGTTTAGTTGATTTGGATCACGTGATCACTTAGATGATTAGAGGGATGTCTATCTAAGTGGGAGTTCTTAAGTAATTTGATTAATTTAACTTTAATTTATCATGAACTTAGTCCTGGTAGTATTAGCATATCTATGTTGTAGATCAATAGCTTGCATTTAGCTCCCCTGTTTTATTTTTGATATGTTCCTAGAGAAAACTAAGTTGAAAGATGTTAGTAGCAATGATGCGGATTGGATCCGTGATCTGGGGATTATCCTCATTGCTGCATAGAAGAATTATGTCCTTGATGCACCGTTAGGTGACAGACCTATTGCAGGAGCAGATGCAGACGTTATGAACGTTTGGCTAGCTCAATATGATGACTACTTGATAGTTTAGTGTACCATACTTAACGGCTTAGAATCGGGACTTCAAAGACGTTTTGAACATCATGGACCATATGAGATGTTCTAGGAGTTGAAGTTAATATTTCAAGCAAATACCCGAGTTGAGAGATATGAAGTCTCCAACAAGTTCTATAGCTAAAAGATGGAGGAGAATAGCTCAAGCAGTGAGCATGTGCTCAGGTACTACAATCGCTTGAATCAAGTGGGAGTTAATCTTCCAGATAAAATAGTGATTGACAGAATTCTCTAGTCACCATCACCAAGTTAGTAGAACTTCGTGATGAACTATAGTATGCAAGGGATGGCGAAAACGATTCCCGAGCTTTTCATGATGATGAAATCGATGAAGATAGAAATCAAGAAAGAGCATCAAGTGTTGATGATTAACAAGACCACTAGTTTCAAGAAAAGGGCAAAGGGAAAGAAAGGGAACTTCATGTAGAATGGCAAGCAAGTTGTCACTTCCATAAAGAAGCCCAAAGCTAGACTAAAGCCTGAAACTGAGTGCTTCTACTGCAAAGGAAATGGTCACTGGATGCGGAAATGCCCTGAATATTTGGTGGATAAGAAGGATGGCAAAGTGAACAAGGGTATATTTGATATACATGTTATTGATGTGTACCTTACTAGTGTTTATTTGATACTTGTTCAGTTGCTAAAAATTAGTAACTCAAAACAGGAGTTATAGAATAAACAGAGACTAGTTGAGGGTGAAGTGACGATGTGTGTTGGAAGTGGTTCCAACATTGATATGATCATCATCGCACACTCCCTATACTTTTGGGATTAGTGTTAAACCTAAATAAATTTTATTTGGCGTTTGCGTTGAGCATGAATATGATTTGATCATGTTTATTGCAATACGGTTATTCATTTAAAGTCAGAGAATAATTGTTGTTCTGTTTACATGAATAAAACCTTCGATAGTCATACACCCAATACAAATAGTTTGTTGGATCTCAATCATAGTGATACACATATTCATAGTATTGAAGCCAAAAGATGCAAAGTTAATAATGATAGTGCAACTTATTCGTGGCACTGCCGTTTGGGTCATATTGGTATAAAACGCATGAACAAACTCCAGACTGATGGACTTTTGGAATCACTTGGTACTTGCAAACCATGCCTTATGGGCAAGATGACTAAAATATCGTTCTCTGGAACTATGGAGCGAGCAACAGATTTGTTGGAAATCATACATACTGATGTATGTGGTCCGATGAATATTGAGGCTCGCGACGGGTATCGTTATTTTCTCACTTTCACAGATGATTTGAGCAGATATATCTACTTAATGAAACATAAGTCTGAAACATTTGAAAAGTTCAAAGAACTTCAGAGTGAAGTGGAAAATTATCGTGACAAGAAAATAAAGTTTCTACGATCTGATCGCGGAGCCAAATATTTGAGTTACGAGTTTTGTCTTCAACTAAAACAATGTGGAATAGTTTCACAAAATCGTGCCACCTGGAACACCACAGCATAATGGTGTGTCTGAACGTCATAACCGTACTATTATTGGATATAGTGCAATCTATGATGTTTCTTACCGATTAACCACTATAGTTTTGGGGTTATGCATTAGAGACAGCTACATTCATGTTAAAAAGGGCATCATCTAAATCCGTTGAGACGACACCGTATGAACTGTGGTTTGGCAAGAAACCAAAGTTGTCGTTTCTTAAAGTTTGGGGTTGCGATGCTTATAAGAAAAAGTTTCATCCTGATAAGTTCAAACCCAAATCGGAGAAATGTGTCTTCATAGGATACCCAAAGGAGACAGTTGGGTACACCTTCTATCACAGATCCGAAGGCAAGACATTCATTGCTGAGAATGGATCCTTTCTAGAGAAGGAGTTTCTCTCGAAAGAAGTGAGTGGGAGGAAAGTAGAACTTGATGAGGTAACTGTACCTGCTCCCTTATTGGAAAGTAGATCATCACAGAAATCTATTTCTGTGACTCCTACACCAATTAGTGAGGAAGCTAATGATGATGATCATGTAACTTCAGATCAAGTTACTACCGAACCTCGTAGGTCAACCAGAGTGAGATCCGCACCACACTGGTACGGTAATCATGTTCTGGAGGTCATGTTAATTGACCATGACGACGAACTATGAGGAAGCGATGATGAGCCCAGATTCCGCGAAATGGCTTGAGGCCATGAAATCTGAGATTGGATCCATGTATGAGAACAAAGTATGGACTTTCATTGACTTGCACGATGATCGGCGAGTCATTAAGAATAAATGGATCTTCAAGAGGAAGACGGACGTTGATAGTAGTGTTACTATCTACAAAGCTCGAATTGTTGCAAAGTGTTTTCGACAAGTTCAAGGTGTTGACTACGATGAGATATTCTCACTCGTATTGATGCTTAAAAGTCTGTCCGAATCATGTTAGCAGTTGCTGCATTTTATGAAATCTGGCAAATGGATGTCAAAACTATATTCCTTCATGGATTTCTTAAAAAGAAGAGTTGTATATGATGCAACCAGAAGGTTTTGTCGACCCTAAAGGTGCTAACAAAGTGAGCAAGCTCCAGCGATCCATCTATGGACTGGTGCAAGCATCTCATAGTTGGAATATATGCTTTGATAAAGTGATCAAAGTATATGGTTTTATACAGACTTGCGGTGAATCCTGTATTTACAAGAAAGTGAGTGGGAGCACTACAACATTTCTGATAAGTATATGTGAATGACATATTGTTGATTGGAAAGAATGTAGAATTTTCTAGAAAGCATAAAGGAGTATTTGAAAGGAGTTTTTCAAAGAAATACCTCGATGAAGCTGCTTACACATTGATCATCAAGATATATAGAGATAGATCAAGACGCTTGATAAGTTATTTCAATGAGTACATACCTTGACAAGATTTTGAAGTAGTTCAAAATGGAACAGTCAAAGAAGGAGTTCTTGCTTGTGTTGCAAGGTGTGAAGTTGAGTAAAGACTCAAAACCCGACCACAGCAGAAAATAGAAAGAGAATGATAAGTCATTCCCTATGCCTCAGTCATAGGTTCTATAAAGTATGCTATGCTGTTTACCAGTCCTATTGTATACCTTGGCATCTTTCTGGCAAGGGAGTACAATAGTGATCTAGGAGTAGATCACTGGACAACGGTCAAAATTATCCTTAGAGGACTAAGGAAATATTTCTCGGTTATGGAGGTGATAAAAGAGTTCGTCATAAAGAGTTACGTTGATGCAAGTTTTTTTCATCAATCTAGATGACTCTAAGTCTCAATCTGGATACATATTGAAAGTGGGAGCAATTAGCTAGAGTAGCTCCGTGCAGAGCATTATAGACATAGAAATTTGCGAAATACATACGGATCTGAATGTTGCAGACCCATAGACTAAACTTCTCTCAAAAGCAAAACATGATCACCCTTTGGGTATTAGTCACATGGAGATGTGAACTAATCACATAAAGATGTGAACTAGATTATTAACTCTAGTGAAAGTGGGAGACTGAAGGAAATATGCCCTAGAGGAAATAATAAAGTTATTATTTATTTCCTTATATCATGATAAATGTTTATTATTCATACTAGAATTGTATTAACCGGAAACCTGATACATGTGTGAATACATAGACAAACAGAGTGTCACTAGTATGTCCCTACTTGACTAGCTCATTGATCAAAGATGGTTATGTTTCCTAGCCATAGACAAAGAGTTGTCATTTGATTAACGGGATCACATCATTAGGAGAATGATGTGATTGACTTGACCCATTCCGTTAGCTTAGCACTTGATCGTTTGTTTAGTGCTATTGCTTTCTTCATGACTTATACATGTTCTTATGACTATGAGATTATGCAACTCCCGAATACCAGAGGAACACTTTGTGTGCTACCAAATGTCACAACATAACTAGGTGATTATAAAGGTGCTATACAGGTGTTTCCAATAGTACTTGTTGAGTTGGCATAGATCAAGATTAGGATTTGTCACTCCAATTGTCGGAGAGGTATCTCTGGGCCCTCTCGGTAATACACATCACTATAAGCCTTGCAAGCATGATAACTAATGAGTTAGTTACGGGATGATGTATGACGGAACGAGTAAAGAGACTCGCCGGTAATGAGATTGAACTAGGTATTTGGATACCGACGATCAAATCTCGGGCAAGTAACATACCGATGACAAAGAGAACAACATATAGTGTTGTGCGGTTTGACCGATAAAGATCTTCGTAGAATATGTAGGAACCAACATGAGCATCCAGGTTCCGCTATTGGTTATTGACCGGAAACGTGTCTCGGTCATGTCTACATAGTTCTCAAACTCGTAGGGTCCGCACGCTTAAAGTTCTGTGATGATCAGTTTTATGAGTTTATATGTTTTGATGTATCGAAGGTAGTTCGGAGTCCCGGATGTGATCATGGACATGACAAGGACTCTCGAAATGGTCGAGACATAAAGATTTATATATTGGAAGCCTATATTTGGATATCGGAAGTGTTCCGGGTGAAATCGGGATTTTACCGGAGTACCGGGGGTTTAATGGGCTAAGATGGGCCTTAGTGGAAGAGAGGAGGGGCTGCCAGGGCAGGCCGCGCGCCCCCTCTCCCTCTAGTCCGAATTGGATAAGGAGGGGGGCGCCCCCCTTTCCTTCCTCTCTCCCTCCTCCTTCCCCCTTCTCCCATTCCAACTAGGAAAGGAGGGAGTCCTAGGAGTAGGACTCCTCCTGGTGCGCCTCCTCCTGGCCGGCCACCTCTCCCCCCTTGTTCCTTTATATACGGGGGCAGGGGCCAACTCTAGACACAACAATTGATCTCTTGGATCTCTTAGTCGTGTGCGGTGCCCCCCTCCACCATAGTCCACCTCGATAATATCGTAGCAGTGCTTAGGTGAAGCCCTGCGTCGGTAGAACATCATCATTGTCACCACGCCGTCGTGCTGATGAAACTCTCCCTCAAAGCTCGGCTGGATCGGAGTTCGAGGGACGTCATCGTGCTGAACGTGTGCTGAAATCGGAGGTACCGTACGTTCGGTACTTGATCGGTTGTATCGTGAAGACGTATGACTACATCAACTGCGTTGTGCTAATGCTTACGCTTTTGGTCTACAAGGGTACGTGTTCACACTCTCCCCTCTCGTTGCTATGCATCACCATGATCTTGCATGTGCGTAGGAATTTTTTTGAAATTACTATGTTCCCCAACAGTTCGCAGGGCGAAGCCCGTGCGGCGCTGGCAGCGGGCGGGCTCTCTCCTTCCTCTCCCAGTCAGGATCTCGGCAGCGCGGGCTACCGCTCGTGGGGGAGCTGGGTCCGGCGGGTCCTCTCACGGCGGAGACGTGCGGATCTGACGGCTGATACGTCTCCAATGTATCTATAATTTTTGATTGCTCCATGCTATGTTATCTACTGTTTTGGGCAATATTGGGCTTTATTATCCACTTCTATATTATTTTTGGGACTAACCTATTAACCGGAGGCCCAGCCCAGAATTGCTATTTTTTGCCTATTTCAGTGTTTTGAAGAAAAGGAATATCAAACGGAGTTGAAACGAAATGAAATCAACTGGAGAAGTTATTTTTGGAAGCAAAGCTACCGGATGGACTTGGACCCCACGTCATGAGCCAAGGGAGGTGCTCACGAGGGTGGGGGCGCCCCCCTAGGGCGTGCCCCCTGCCTCGTGGGGCCCCCGAAGGTCCCCCGACGTACTTCCTGCATCCATATATACTCACGTACCCTAAAACTTCCAGAACAGACAATAGATCGGGAGTTCCGCCGCCAGAAGCCTCCGTAGCCACCGAAAACCAATCTAGACCCGTTCCGACACCCTGCTGGAGGGGGAAATCCCTCTCCAGTGGCCATCTTCATCATCCCCGTGCTCTCCATGACGAGGAGGGAGTAGTTCTTTCTCGGGGCTGAGGGTATGCACCAGTAGCTATGTGTTTGATCTCTCTCTCTCTCTCGTGTTCTTGAGATGATACGATCTTGATGTATCGCGAGCTTTGCTATTATATTTGGATCCTATGATGTTTCTTCTCCCCTCTACTCTCTTGTAATGAATTGAGTTTCCCCTTTGAAGTAATCTTATCAGATTGAGTCTTTAAAGATTTGAGAACACTTGATGTATGTCTTGCCGTGCGTATCTGTGGTGACAATGGGATACCACGTGATTCACTTGATGTATGTTTTGGTGATCAACTTGCGGGTTCCGCCCATGAACCTATGCATAGGGGTTGGCACACGTTTTCGTCGTGATTCTCCGGTAGGAACTTTGGGGCACTCTTTGAGGTTCTATGTGTTGGTTGAATAGATGAATCTGAGATTGTGTGATGCATATCGTATAATCATACCCACGGATACTTGAGGTGACATTGGAGTATCTAGGTGACATTAGGGTTTTGGTTGATTTGTGTCTTAAGGTGTTATTCTAGTACAAACTCTAGGGTTGTTTGTGACACTTATAGGAATAGCCCAATGGATTGATTGGAAAGAATAACTTTGAGGTGGTTTCGTACCCTACCATAATCTATTCGTTTGTTCTCTGCTATTAGTGACTTTGGAGTGACTCTTTGTTGCATGTTGAGGGATAGTTATGTGATCCAATTATGTTAGTATTGTTGAGGGAACTTGCACTAGCGGAAGTATGAACCCTAGGCCTTGTTTCAACGCATTGCAATACCGTTTACGCTCACTTTTATCATTAGTTACCTTGCTGTTTTTATATTTTCAGATTACAAATACCCATATCTACTATCCATATACCACTTGTATCATCATCACTTCGCCGAACTAGTGCACCTATACAATTTACCATTGTATTGAGTGTGTTGGGGACACAAGAGACTCTTTGTTATTTGGTTGCAGGGTTGCTTGAGAGAGACCATCTTCATCCTACGCCTCGTACGGATTGATAAACCTTAGGTCATCCACTTGAGGGAAATCTGCTATTGTCCTACAAACCTCTGCACTTGGAGGCCCAACAACGTCTACAAGAAGAAGGTTGTGTAGTAGACATCAAGCTCTTTTCTGGCGCCGTTGCCGGAGAGGTGAGTGCTTGAAGGTATATCTTTAGATCTTGCAATCGAGTCTTTTAGTTTATTTTTTTATCACTAGTTTAGTTTATAAAAGAAAACTATAAAAAATGGAATTGAGTTTGTCTCATACGCTTCACCTTTTTAATATCTTTCATGAGTATGATGGAAAGGAAAATTGTGCTCAAGTGCTAGAGGAAGAAGTCTATAAAATGTTTGGCACTAAATCTTTGAATGATGAGCATGATTTCAGTGTTGTTAGTATGAACTCCTTGAACATCCATGTTACTAATGATGATTTCACTAGTTATGATGAAAATGTCTCCTATAAACATGTCAATTTTTGTGGAGTACATTGGGTTTGTAAGTACACACCAAATAGGGAAGATAGATATTGCAAGAGGCATAAGTACTTAGAAACTGAATTGTTGCAAGAAAGTCTTGATGATTGTGCTGAAAAATTCAATATTTTTCACACCCCTTGTGAACTTTGCAATGAACATGGTCATTTAAATCTCCAATGCAAATTGTTTCATGACCGAATCGTATCCAAAAATTGTGATAATTTGATTACCCTTGAGCATCATAAAGAGCTTAGTCTTCTTTTGGGGTATGAGGAAATGAAATGTATAACTGAGGGCATTCCAAAGTTTAATCTTGATAGATTTCTTGATTTTGATCTAGAGAAAATTTATATGTATTGTTCAGTGAATTGTATTGAAAATCCTTATATTGCCAACTACATAAAGAAAAGAAAACAAATAGAGGAGGAAAAGAACACTAATGATAGGAAAGAGACTTCCCTATATTCTCCTATTATTTCTTATGATGAATCAGGTAACGAGGAGGAGCCTCCTATTCAACCAATCTCGTTAATAAGGATCTCCAAAAAGAGGATTGAACCCACACATGATGTGGTGAAGAAGAAGAAAAGAAAAAGGAAGAGAGGTAAAAAGATATATCTCCCAAATAATGCTGCTCCTATTACTATTGTGCCTCATGAAAATACAATTGTGGAAGATAATGATACTTCTTATGATCTTGAAAATATTTTTGGCACTTGCTTCGAAGAATATGATAATTGCTATACTATTGGTGATATCCATACTATTAATTATGAGAGTGATTATGCTTATGATATGAAAAGGCCCAAGCTTGGGATGCTATGTTTGATGAAGATGATGTTTTTTAGAATATATTTGCTGCAATTAATGTTTGTCCCAAGCTTGGGGATGCTACATTTAATGAAGATGATATTTTTAGTCTCCCAAGTTTTGATATGCAAATTTATAATGATGATAGCATGCCTCCTACTTATGATGATTATTGTGATGATACTTATGCTATAAAAAGTAGTGATTATATTTATAAAACTTGTCATGATTATGATTACCCCTTTTCTGAACATTACTCTTTTAATGTGGAAACAATTTATAGTATTCGAGTCTCTTATGATACTCCCACTATTCCGAATGAGAATAATTTTGCTTATGTGGAGAGTAATAAAATTTCTATGCTTGTAGATCATGAAAATAATGCTTTAGGTGCTGGTTATATTGTTGAATTCATTCATGATACTACTGAAAATTATTATGAGGGAGGAACATATGCTTGTAGGAATTGCAATAATATCAAGTTTCCTCTCTATGTGCTTAAAATTTTGAAGTTATCCTTGTTTTACCTTCCTATGCAAGTTGATTCTTGTTCCCACAAGTTGTTTGATCACAAAATCCCTATGCATAGGAACTATGTTATACTTAAATGTGCTAGTCATATTCTTCATGATGCTCTCTTTATGTTTCAATTCTTATCTTTTATGTGAGCATCATTGAAATCATCATGCCTAGCTAGGGGCGTTAAACGTTAGCGCTTGTTGGGAGGCAACCCAACTTTATTTTTGTTCCTTGCCTTTTGTTCCTGTTTAGTAATAAACAATTCATCTAGCCTCTGTTATATGTGGTTTTATATGTTTAATTAGTGTTTGTGCCAAGTAGAACCGGTGGGAAGACTTGGGGAAAGTCTTGTTGATCTTGCTGTAAAAAACAGAAACTTTAGCGCTCACGAGAATTGCTGCCATTTTTATTTGGAGAGTGATATTTAGTTAATTATTTTTGCAAATGATTAATAGATAAATTTCTCAGGTCCAGCAATTTATTTGAGAATTTTATGAGTTCCAGAAGTATACGTTTGATTCAGATTACTACAGACTATTCTGTTTTTGACAGATTCTGTTTTCATCGTATTGTTTGCTTATTTTGATGAATCTATGAGTAGTATCGGAGGGTATGAACCATAGAGAAGTTGGAATACAGTAGATATTACACCAATATGAATTTATAATGAGTTCATTACAGTACATTATGATGGTGATTTGCTTTCTTATACTAACGGAGCTTACGAGTTTTCTGTTAAGTTTTGTGTTGTGAAGTTTTCAAGTTTTGGGTAAAGATTCGATGGATTATGGAATAAGGAGTGGCAAGAGCCTAAGCTTGGGGATTCCCAAGTCACCCCAAGGAAATATTTAAGTACAACCAAAAGCCTAAGCTTGGGGATGCCCCGGAAGGCATCCCCTCTTTCGTCTACTTCCATCGGTAACTTTACTTGAAGCTATATTTTTATTCACCACATGATATGTGTTTTGCTTGGAGCGTCAATTTATTTGATTAGGATTTGCTTGCTGTTATTTATAACAATGTTTTTCATCTTTTATTTCAATAAAAGTGGCATTGATAGCCTTTACTATGCCTATTTTAGAAGTATACATGTTGCTGTTTGAAAACAGAAAGTTTACCGCTGTTGCAATAATTCCCTAGAAAAGTCAGAATGTGATAAAATGTTGAAACCTTTTGCATATTAAGATCTGATAAATTTACTACAGTGGGAATTTTCTTTCATAATTTTTGGAGCTAGGTAAGTATGGATGTTGCAGCATCCTTTACAGACTATCCTGTTTAGGCAGATTGCTGTTATGTTTGCATATGTTTGCTTCTTTAATGATTCTATTTGAGGATAGGACTATTAAATATGCAGAGGCATTTAGTATGCAATGTTGAATAATAATTTTAATGATTTTCTACAGTAGAGTATGATAAGGTTTTTGCAATGGTTTATACTAACTTATCTCACGAGTCATTGTTGAGTTTTGTGTGGATGAAGCTTTTGAGATTTAGGGAGACCGTCATATGAGAGGAATTAAGGGGACATAGAAGCTCAAGCTTGGGGATGCCCAAGGCACCCCAAGATAATATTTTAAGAAGTCTCAAGCATCTAAGCTTGGGGATGCCCCAGTTGGCATCCCACCTTTCTTCTTCAACAACTATCGGTTAGTATCGGTTGATCCTAAGTTTTTGCTTCTTCACATGATGTTTGCTATTCTTAGATGTCATTTTATTTTGTTTTGCTTGATGTTTGAATAAAATACCAAGATCTGAAATTATTATATGAGATAGAGTCTTCACATAGTTGCATAATTATTCGACTACTCATTGATCTTCACTTTTATCAGTCGGAGTAGTTTGTTGTTGCTCTAGTGTTTCACTTATATCCTTTTAGAGCACGGTGGTGGTTTTATTTTATAGAAATAGATGAACTCTCATGATTCACTTATATTATTTTGAGAGTCTTAAATAGCATGGTAATTTGCTTAAAATCCTAATATGCTAGGTATTCAAGATTAGTAAAATTTTCTTATGAGTGTTTTGAATACTAAGAGAAGTTTGATGCTTGATGATTGTTTTGAGATATGGAGGTAATAATATCAAAGTCATGCTAGTTGAGTAGTTGTGAAATTGAGAAATGCTTGTGTTGAAGTTTGCAAGTCCCGTAGCATGCACGTATGGTAAACGTTATGTAACAAATTTGAAACATGAGGTGTTATTTGATTGTCTTCCTTATGAGTGGCGGTCGGGGACGAGCGATGGTCTTTTCCTACCAATCTATCCCCCTAGGAGCATGCGCGTAGTACCGAGGTTTTTGATGACTTGTAGATTTTTGCAATAAGTATGTGAGTTCTTTATGACTAATGTTGAGTCCATGGATTATACGCACTCTCACCCTTCCATCCTTGCTAGCCTCTTCGGTACCGTGCATTGCCCTTTCTCACATTGAGAGTTGGTGCAAACTTCGCCGGTGCATCCAAACCCCGTGATATGATACACTCTTTCACACATAAACCTCCTTATATCTTCCTCAAAACAGCCACCATACCTACCTATTATGGCATTTCCATAGCCATTCCGAGATATGTTGCCATGCAACTTTCCATCATTCCGTTCATCATGACACATTCATCATTGTCATATTGCTTAGCATGATCATGTAGTTGACATAGTATTTGTGGCAAAGCTACCGTTTATAATTCTTTCATACATGTCACTCTTGGTTCATTGCATATCCCGGTACACCATCGGAGGCATTCATATAGAGTCATCTTTGTTCTAGTATCGAGTTGTAATCATTGAGTTGTAAATAAATAGAAGTGTGATGATCATCATTATTAGAGCATTGTCCCAAGTGAGGAATAAATAAAAAAAGAGAAAGGCCATAAAAAGAAAAAGAGAACGGCCATAAAAAAAGAGAAGGCCCAAAAAATGAAAGAAAAAGAGAGAAGGCACAATGTTACTATTCTTTTACCACACTTGTGCTTCAAAGTAGCACCATGATCTTCATAGTAGAGAGTCTCTCATGTTATCACTTTCATATACTAGTGGGAATTTTTCATTATAGAACTTGGCTTGTATATTCCAACAATGGGCCTCCTCAAGTGCCCTAGGTCTTCGTGAGCAAGCAGGTTGGATGCACACCCACTTAGTTTCTTTTGTTGAGCTTTCATACATTTATAGCTCTAGTGCATCCGTTGCATGACAATCCCTACTCCTTGCATTAACATCAATCGATGGGCATCTCCATAGCCCGTTGATTAGCCTCGTTGATGTGAGACTATCTCCTTTTTGTCTTCTCCACATAACCCCCTAATCATATTCTATTCCACCCATAGTGCTATATCCATGGCCCGCGCTCATGTATTGCGTGAAGGTTTATGAGTTTGAGATTACTAAAGTATGAAACAATTGCTTGGCTTGTCATCGGGGTTGTGCATGATGAGAGCATTCTTGTGTGACGAAAATGAAACATGACTAAACTATATGATTTTGTAGGGATGAACTTTCTTTGGCCATGTTATTTTGAGAAGACATGATTGCTTAGTTAGTATGCTTGAAGTATTATCAGTTTTATGTCAATATGAACTTTTGTCTTGAATCTTTCGGATCTGAATATTCATACCACAATTGAGAAGAATTGCATTGAAACTAGGCCAACTAGCATTCCACATAAAAAATTCTGTTTCTATCATTTACCTACTCAAGGACGAGCAGGAATTAAGCTTGGGGATGCTTAATACGTCTCCAACGTATCTATAATTTTTGATTGCTCCATGCTATGTTATCTATTGTTTTGGGCAATATTGGGCTTTATTATCCACTTTTATATTATTTTTGGGACTAACCTATTAACCGGAGGCCCAGCCCAGAATTGCTGTTTTTTGCCTATTTCAGTGTTTCGAAGAAAAGGAATATCAAACGGAGTCGAAACGGAACGAAATCAACTAGAGAAGTTATTTTTGGAAGGAAAGCTACCGGATGGACTTGGACCCCACGTCGGGAGCCAAGGGAGGTGCTCACGAGGGTGGGGGCGCGCCCCCTGCCTCGTGGGCCCCCCGAAGCTCCACCGACGTACTTCCTGCACCCATATATACTCACGTACCCTAAAACTTCCAGAACAGACAATAGATCGGGAGCTCCGCCGCCAAAAGCCTCTGTAGCCATCGAAAACCAATCTAGACCCGTTCCGGCACCCTGCCGGAGGGGGCAACCCTCTCCGGTGGCCATCTTCATCATCCCGGTGCTCTCCATGACGAGGAGGGAGTAGTTCTCCCTCGGGGCTGAGGGTATGTACCAGTAGCTATGTGTTTGATCTCTCTCTCTCTCTCTCGTGTTCTTGAGATGATACAATCTTGATGTATCACGAGCTTTGCTATTATATTTGGATCCTATGATGTTTCTTCTCCCCTCTACTCTCTTGTAATGAATTGAGTTTCCCCTTTGAAGTAATCTTATCGGATTGAGTCTTTAAAGATTTGAGAACACTTGATGTATGTCTTGCCGTGCGTATCTGTGGTGACAAATGGGATACCACGTGATTCACTTAATGTATGTTTTGGTGATCAACTTGCGGGTTCCGCCCATGAACCTATGCATAGGGGTTGGCACACATTTTCGTCGTGATTCTCCGGTAGGAACTTTGGGGCACTCTTTGAGGTTCTATGTGTTGGTTGAATAGATGAATCTGAGATTGTGTGATGCATATCTTATAATCATACCCACGGATACTTGAGGTGACATTGGAGTATCTAGGTGACATTAGGGTTTTGGTTGATTTGTGTCTTAAGGTGTTATTCTAGTACGAACTCTAGGGCTGTTTGTGACACTTATAGGAATAGCCCAACGGATTGGTTGGAAAGAATAACTTTGAGGTGGTTTCGTACCCTACCATAATCTCTTCGTTTGTTCTCCGCTATTAGTGACTTTGGAGTGACTCTTTGTTGCATGTTGAGGGATAGTTATGTGATCCAATTATGTTAGTATTGTTGAGGGAACTTGAACTAGCGAAAGTATGAACCCTAGGCCTTGTTTCAACGCAATGCAATACTGTTTACGCTCACTTTTATCATTAGTTACCTTGCTGTTTTTATATTTTCATATTACAAATACCCATATCTACTATCCATATACCACTTGTATCACCATCTCTTCGCCGAACTAGTGCACCTATACAATTTACCATTGTATTGGGTGTGTTGGGGACACAAGAGACTCTTTGTTATTTGGTTGCAGTGTTGCTTGTGAGAGACCATCTTCATCCTACGCCTCCTACGGATTGATAAACCTTAGGTCATCCACTTGAGGGAAATCTGCTACTGTCCTACAAACCTCTGCACTTGGAGGCCCAACAATGTCTACAAAAAGAAGGTTGTGTAGCAGACATCAGCGGCTTTGGTGCTGGGAGGTGGCGGTGCGGCCCCGCGGCAGCGGCGGCGGGGGTTTGGTCTGGCGCAGTTGATCTGCCCCCCTGGGGCTACGGGCATTGCGGGTGGTGGCGACCACTGTTGGAGAGGGCGTCTCCCCCTTGTCGACGGGGTTTGGCGCCGGCACTCGGTGCGCCGTGCTGGGCAGCGAGTCGGCGGCGAGTTTGAATTCAATCTGAAGTTGGCAGCTTCACCACGCTTTTCATCCTCTACTGGCCAGTCCGCGAGCTTCCTCCGGACATCCTGCTCGCCTGGCTGGCGGAGCAATGGCGATGCGAGGTCTGGGTTGGGGGAAACCCTTGACCGACGGTGCCAGTCACGATGTTGGCGACGCTCGCAGCGCCGTTCTCCCTCTGGTGGGCGACATCGAGACCCTCTCCTCGCCTCCACCCCATGGTCCCGGGCGAAAGCCTAAAATCTCTTGATTGGGCGGCGACGGCGCATCAGCGTTGTTTTCTTCTTGAAGACGTTGCCTTGGGAGTCTAGGATGGTCAGGGGATCAGCACGGTGGTGGTTTGCCTGTTTCTATCGTGTCCCTGCTCGGCAATGGCGGTGGGCTTCTTGGTCTTGGTCGGTGACGTGCGTGATGTATGGGTTCCTGTGAGAGGTGAGGTGGGCAGGGCTCGTCCTCTCCCCGCAACATGTTGGCCAGTCCATCCGTGCTCAGGGGTGAGTTGTTCTGCCTCCTAACGGGTCGGCGTCCTTCGATCCAGGACGAGAGGGTGAAAGGATCAATATGGTTGACTAGAGAGGGGGTGAATAGGCAACTAACAATTTTTAGCTTTTCTTTAACAATTTAAACTTTGCATCAAAGTAGGTTGTCTAGATATGCACCTAGGTGAGCAACCTATATGATGCAACAAGGATAGATACACAAGCAAGCAAGAGATATGAAACAAGTAAGCTTGCACAAATAAAGGCACGAGATAACCAAGAGTGGAGACGGTGGAGACGAGGATGTGTTGCCGAAGTTCCTTCCCTTTGAGAAGAAGTACGTCTCCGTTGGAGCGGTGTGGAGGCACAATGCTCCCCAAGAAGCCACTAGGGCCACCGTATTCTCCTCACGCCCTCACACAATGCGAGATGCCGTGATTCCACTATTGGTGCCCTTGAAGGCGGCGACCGAACCTTTACAAACAAGGTTGGGGCTCTCTCCACAACTTAATTGGAGGCTCCCAACAAAAACCACGAAGCTTCACCACAATGGAATATGGCTCCGAGGTGACCTCAACCGTCTAGGGTGCTCAAACACCCAAGAGTAACAAAATCCACACAAGAAAGTATGGGGGAAGCAAATATCCTTTGGTGGAAGTGTAGATCTAGGTCTCCTCCTTCAATCCCTAGCAAATCAACAAGTTTGAGTGGCTAGAGAGAGAGATCGGGCAAGAGAGCTTGAAGGGCATTAATGGTGGAGTGAGAGAGGTCAAAGGTAAGAGTGGTAGGTGGGAGAAGCTCCCTTAAATAGTCACCCACATTTCCAACCGTTACTGTGTTTTTCGCACTGCAGTGGTACAACCGGTCCTCGTCCCGGTACAACCGGGACTCATGGTGTAACTGCAGAACCCTACCAAGCGGTACAACCGGACAGGCGGGCGGTAGTACCGGCTAAGAAAAATAACTGGACTAACCGCCTGGCTACCGCACAACCACCGCATCAAAACAGGAGCTTGACCGGTACTTGGGCGGTGCCTGGCCGGAACAACCGCATGGCCTTGAGCTCTTGGGCGGCTAAGTTCTGAGCGGAAGAACCGCTCGGACCACCGGTGGTACCGGTCATCGTGGAACGACCGGACCAACCGGGCCACTACCGCCCAAGAACCGCATCAAACCAGAAGCGAGAGCGGTACTTGAGCGGTGCATGGACGGAACCACTGCCCCAGCGGTTGCAGAGCATGGTGGCGGTACCACCGCCCGGAGGCAGCGGTACAACCGCTCGAGCAAAGCTGGTGAGCGACAAGACCCAGCGGTACAACCGCTCCAGAGAGCGGTACAACCGCTGGGCAGAAACAGTGAGCAGGAAAGAGGGGAAGAGGCAAGGAAAACTCTCTCTCTCACACACACCTGAGGAAAGCAAAGAGAGGGTGAGAAAAGTGTATGTGAACTGATTCCCCCAGAGCTTCCTAATGAGGATTCCCTCTTGATAGTACGGGTACTCTACGACCAAAGAAAATAAAAGCATAGAGGACACGTCTTCGATCTTTTCCTTCGAGAGGCAATAGCAATCCAATGTAAGCCTAAGCATCGAGAACCTGAAACATATAGCACACGATTAGACCACAAAGGGTTGTCATCATCATCCAAAACATAAAGTAGGGAAATGCCCTTTCAATCTCCCCCTTTTTGGTGGATGATGACAACAACACGATTTGCAAGAGATAAGTCAGTGAAATCTAGACGGAACTCCCCCTGAATGTGTGCCCCAACAAGTACTAGTTGTTAGAAAGCATGGGCACACTTTCAGGACTAGACTCCCCCTAGATTTTATAGACTCATCACTCTGAGCTCAAAAGGATAGACAATATAATACTTAGAGGCAATAATAACGATAAAGACCTACGAGCGGAAAGGTAAACGGAGTAACAAGTCTCACACACAGCACGGAACGAAACAAGTCCAAAAACAAACACAAAACACGAGAACAAGAGAAAAACCCAAGCAAATCCCCGAGACCTATAGAGCCCTCTCCCCCTTTGGCATCAAGACACCAAAAAGGAAAAGAGCGAAGCTAGCGACCCAAAGCTCAGGCGTCCTCCTCTGACTCCTCGGTTGCATCTGGATCTTTATCATCAGAGTCGTCATCGTCGTCGTGATCAGATTCTTCCATGGCATTGTCAGCTGCTGCAAACGAGGATGATGGCTGGGGAGGGGCTTCATCATCAGTCCAGGTGCTATGGGTAGAGATCCAACGCTCCTTTGGGGTGATGCTCTTCTCAGAGCCACTCTGAACCTGCATGTTGAGGTGCTTCATCATTGCAATTTGGCGACGCCGTGCAAGCTTCTCATTGACATGTGCCTCATACATCTTCTTCTGGATGTCAGCCTGGAGACAAAAGGTCTTCTTCACCTTGCCAGTAAGTTTGGCCACCCACGAAGGCTTGGCCCCTGGTTCCAGCTCAAAGTCCTCATCGTCAGAAGTAGCATAGACATCCTCAGGAGCATGTTCAAGGAAGCGAGGCTCGGCATGCTTCTTCTTCTTAAGGAGCTTGACCTCATGAACAGTGAGGTTGTCTGGAGAAGTGAGGAGCTCTCCAGGACGACGAACAGCCCACACAGAGTTCAGAAAGCACATGACAAACGGAGCATAGATTTGGACTTTACGATAGATGACCATGTTGTACATCTCATGCCACAGCCAATTTGACACATCAAACGTTGCCCCTGTCCCCACCATGGTCTTCATAGCAACCATCAAATCAACCAGATAGCCATGAATCTCATCTTGATTTCCCACCTTTGGCAAGAGCACATTGCGGAACACTCGGTGCATGATGTCATAGACCTTCTCCAAATCCTTGGATTCTCCAATAATCCCACGGCCCCGAATGTACAGAGGGGCAAGCTTCTCCTTAGGCATGGACTCAGGAAAATCATGAGGACGAATGCCACCCCTTCCTTCCAGACCGGTATCCTCGTACCCAATAGCATTGCAGAAAGCCCTCTAGGGAACATGAAACAATTCATCGCGACACATGAAGGTGAGAGTGCATGCATCATCTTCCCCAAAATGAACCATGGCATAGAACTGATGGATAAGTTGAACATCAAAGTCGCAGTTGACTGACATGATCTTGACAAGATCAAACTCCTCGCAGAGAGCCAGTGCCTCACCAAAATACTCCATGTTGTTTCTCCAATGGTCAAAATCAATTGTCCACTGCTTGGCATATCTGTTCTTGTTGTGCTCAAAGAGTTCATGAACAATCCGCACTTGCATCTCATTCCGGAACTGAACAGTGGTCCAATGGGGAGCAATGGGAACCTCATACGGATTCTTTGAATGGAAGGCTTCCCAATCCTTGGCTTTCCAACGATGCAACGGCATAACCACACGTTGCTTAGCAGCTGCAGACTTTTCACGGCGAGTGGGCTTGGTGGGAATCACAACTTCTTCTTCATCATCAGACACAACCGGGCGCAAGGTCCTTCGTGCCCTCTTCTTGGTCTTGCGAGGAGCAGAGTGAAAACTAGAGCCACCTGAACACACACACACACATGAAAAGAACACACAAAAACCCAACGAGGATGAGAGGATTGCACCCACTAGCAGAAAAGGAACAAGTTGCAGCAACAGAGAAGATAGAACAGTGCTTTGTGGTTGATATACTCCGGTTGTACCGGATCTTCCGCCGGTAGTACCGCTCCAGCGGTTGTACTGCCCGTAGGGGTGGTAGAACCGCTGACAGTGGCACTACTAGGGAAGATAGATCTAACCGAGGCATACGAATCACACAAGTAATATTCCGAATTCTAAGTGCTGCAAACAAGATGGGAGGCTAACAAAGATCTCTTCTAAACCAGAGATCAAACACTAAACGTGGAACGTTAAGTAAAGCCCTAGACTAGGAAGAACCCTAGAAAGATCTAGAAGCAAAGAACACGAGGCATTACCACCATCCATGGGAAGAGATCGGGAGGCCTCCACGGAGAGAATCCACGGAGAGCCAAGGATCCGAAGCGCGAGACGCACTCTGGGGCAGGGGTAGAGATGGCCAGCGGCTAGGGCAAAGAGGAATGAGGACGAAGGGAAAAAGGACAACCCTTCAGCCCCGTCGAGTATATATAGGCCCGTACACACGCCCCGGTAGAACCGCTTAGGGGAGCGGTTGTACCGCTCATCTGGTATAGACCGGTGGATGGAGGCGGTACTTCCGGTGCCTGGGAAGCAGCGGTAGTACCGCACGGCATCAACCGGTAGTACCGGACGTGGGTTACCATGGGTTTGTGCGGTGGAACCGCCCAAGCACCGAACGGAGACCCTTGGGACGACACAACCCGGTACCAGCGGTAGAACCGCTCGAGATACCGGTTGTACCGCCCGACCACCTATGCCCAAGCCAAGATCAAATGAGTGCAATCCAAAGGGAGGAAGAAGGAGCACAAAACAGGAGAGAAACAACACCCTAGGAGAACCTAACACAAAGAGCAAAGAAAGAAGAAGAGAAAACAACACGAGAACAACAAGGCTAACTCCAACCTCCCGAAGAGAGGACGGTGGCCGTGGCCACCTCTGTTTGAGTCAATTGGTATGGCACCGCGAAGAATTATCCTTGGGTCCATGACCAAAACTCATCTTTGAAGCACAAGTACCATCAAATATGGCTAATGTGAAAGACACAATCAATTTATGCATAATGGGGGGAGGGAGAGTTCATTGAGAGAACAAGACTCCCCCTATGTCCATGCCTACACCTAAACTAGACAACAAATTGAGCGTGGTAGGGTGTGCAAGGGTTCAAGCCACATTGCTCGAATCAATGATATTTAGCTCATGCCTTAACTCACGAAATCTTGCTTCATCCAAGGGCTTCGTGAAAATATCTGCAAGGTTGTCATGAGTGTTGACATAGTTGAGCTCGATCTCTCCTCGTCTAATGTGATCCCAGATGAAGTGATACCGGATCTCAATATGCTTCGTCTTAAAATGTTGCACCGGATTGAGAGAGATCTTGATGGCACTTTCATTGTCACACCAAAGAGGCACTTTGTCACAAGTGACACCATAATCCTTTAAAGTTTGCCTCATCCATAGGAGTTGAGCACAACAACTACCGGCGGCAACATACTCCGCCTCAGTGGACGAGAGAGACACACAACTTTGCTTTTTGGAAGACCAACTTACCAAAGAGCAACCAAGGAATTGGCACCCTCCGGAAGTGGACTTCCTATCCACTTTGTCTCCAGCCCAATCGGAATCCGAGTACCCTACAAGCTTGAAGTTTGATCCTCTAGGGTACCATAGGCCAAAGTTTGGGGTATGAGCCAAATATCGAAAGATTCGTTTGACCGCCACATAGTGACTTTCCTTAGGTGCGGCTTGAAACCGTGCACAAATTCCCACACTCAACATGATGTCCGGTCTAGATGCACAAAGGTAAAGCAAGGATCCAATCATGGAACGATATACCTTTTGATCCACCACTTTACCATTGGGATCTAAGTCAAGTTGGCACTTGGTGGGCATTGGAGTGGAAGCCGGCTTGACGTCACTTAGCTTGAATCTCTTGAGCATGTCTTGAGTGTATTTGGATTGATTGATGAAGGTTCCTTCTCTTCTTTGCTTCACTTCGAACCCTAGAAAGAACTTCAACTCTCCCATGGAGGACATCTCGAACTTTGAGGTCATGAGAGCGGCAAATTCCTCATTGAAAGCTTTGTTAGGAGAACCAAAGATAATATCATCAACATATAATTGGCACACAAACAACTCCCCTTTGACCTTCTTAGTAAAAAGAGTGGGGTCGATTAGCCCAACTTCAAAACCACGATCTTGTAACAACTCGGTAAGGTGGTCATACCACGCACGTGGGGCTTGTTTAAGGCCATAGAGCACCTTATCGAGTTGATACACATGATCGGGAAAGTAGGGATCCTCGAACCCGGGGGGTTGCTTGACGTAAACCAATTCATTAATGGGACCATTAAGAAAAGCACTCTTCACATCCATTTGTTGTAACTTAAAGTTATGATGAGAAGCATATGCAATCAACATGCGAATGGATTCAAGACGAGCAACGGGAGCAAAGGTTTCACCGTAGTCGATACCCTCGACTTGGGAGTAGCCTTGTGCTACCAAACGAGCATTGTTGCGAATGATAATCCCATGGGCATCTTGCTTGTTCTTGAATACCCACTTGGTTCCAATGACATTGTGGTTCCCCGTTGGCCTTGGCACCAATCTCCACACTTTGTTGCGCTCGAAGTTGTTGAGTTCTTCGTGCATGGCATTGAGCCAATCCGGATCTTCTAGCGCCTCATAGACCTTGTGGGGTTCCACACAAGAGACAAACGTGTGATGCTCACAATAATTTGCTAATTGTCTACGAGTGCTTACCCCCTTTCTTAAGCTTCCAAGCACATTCGTCATGAGATGATCCTTGGTGGAGAGCTTGGATGCAATCTTGGCGGCACGACGCTCTAATTCCTCCTCGGTGGTGAGTTGAGGAGCGGTTACTTGATCATCTTGAGCGCCGTCATGAACTTGTTCTTGATCTTGAACTTGCTCGGGGGAGAGAACTTGACCTTGGGCATCACTTGGTGTGTCAACACCGTCTTGAGTATGATCTTGCCCTTGGTCTTGTTCATGAGGTTGAGGGCCTTCACTTTGTTCTTCGGAAGCGTGTGGGCCTTGGGTTGGTGATGGCTCCACTTGAGTGGAGCATTGTCCTTCTCCTTCGGCCACAAGGGGTTCCTCAATGGGTAGGATAAAACCAACACCCGTTCTTCTTATGGCTTGAGGAGGAATTTCATCACCTACATCACAAGAGCCACTTTGCTCCACTTGGGAGCCGTTATTCTCATCAAACTCCACGTTACACGTCTCCTCAATAAGTCCCGTGGATTTATTGAAGACACGGTAAGCATGAGAGTTTGTAGCATAACCAACAAATATGCCCTCATGAGCTCTAGCCTCAAATTTAGACAACCGAACACCTTTCTTGAGAATGAAACACTTACACCCGAATACCCGTAAGTACTTGAGGTTGGGCTTGTTACCGGTGAGTATCTCATATGGAGTCTTGTTCAAGCCCTTGTGGAGGTAGAGCCGATTGGATGCATGACATGCGGTGTTGATGGCTTCGGCCCAAAAGTTGTACGGAGACTTGAACTCCGCCATCATGGTGAAGGAAATATGCCCTAGAGGCAATAATAAAGTTATTATTTATTTCCTTATATCATGATAAATGTTTATTATTCATGCTAGAATTGTATTAACCGGAAACATAATACATGTGTGAATACATAGACAAAATGTGTGTCACTAGTATGCCTCTACTTGACTAGCTCGTTAATCAAAGATGGTTATGTTTCCTAACCATGAACAAAGAGTTGTTATTTGATTAACGGGATCACATCATTAGGTGAATGATCTGATTGACATGACCCATTCCATTAGCTTAGCACCCGATCGTTTAGTATGTTGCTACTGCTTTCTTCATGACTTATACATGTTCCTATGACTATGAGATTATGCAACTCCCGTTTGCCGGAGGAACACTTTGTGTGCTACCAAACGTCACAACGTAAATGGGTGATTACAAAGGTACTCTACAGGTGTCTCCAAAGGTACATGTTGGGTTGGCGTATTTCGAGATTAGGATTTGTCACTCCGATTGTCGGAGAGGTATCTTTGGGCCCTCTCGGTAATGCACATCACATAAGCCTTGCAAGCATTGCAACTAATGATTTAGTTGCGAGATGATGTATTACAGAATGAGTAAAGAGACTTGCCGGTAACGAGATTGAACTAGGTATTGAGATACCGACGATCGAATCTCGGGCAAGTAACATACCGATGACAAAGGGAACAACGTATGTTGTTATGCGGTCTGACCGATAAAGATCTTCATAGAATATGTAGGAGCCAATATGAGCATCCAGGTTCCGCTATTGGTTATTGACCGGAGACGTGTCTCGGTCATGTCTACATTGTTCTCAAACCTGTAGGGTCCGCACGCTTAAGGTTTCGATGACAATTATATTATGAGTTTATGAGTTTTGATGTACCGAAGTTAGTTCGGAGTCCCGGATGTGATCACGGACATGACGAGGAGTCTCGAAATGGTCGAGACATAAAGATTGATATATTGGACGGCTACATTCGGACACCGGAAGTGTTCCGGGTGATTTCGGAGAAAACCGGAGAGCCGGAGGGTTACCGGAACCGCCCCAGGAGAAGTAATGGGCCATATGGGCCTTAGTGGAGAGAGAGAGGGGCAGCCGAAGGTGGGCCGCGCGCCTCCTCCCCCCTGGTCCGAATTGGACTAGGAGAAGGGGGGGGGCGCCCCCCTTTCCTTCTCCCTCCCCACTTCTTTCCCCCTCCTAGTAGGAGTCCTACTCCTACTAGGAGGAGGACTCCTCCTTGGCGCGCCATAGGGGCCGGCCGACCTCCTCTCCTTGATCCTTTATATATGGGGGCAGGGGGCACCCCTAGACACACAAGTTGATCCACGTGATCATATTCTTAGCCGTGTGTGGTGCCCCCTTCCACCATAATCCTCGATAATATTGTAGCGGTGCTTAGGCGAAGCCCTGCGACGATAGTACATCAAGATCGTCACCACGCCGTCGTGCTGACGGAACTCTTCCCCGACACTTTGCTCGATCGGAGTCCGGGGATCGTCATCGAGCTGAACGTGTGCTAAAACTCGGAGGTGCCGTAGTTTCGGTGCTTGATCGGTCGGGCCGTGAAGACGTACGACTACATCAACCGCGTTGTGCTAACGCTTCCGTTGTCGGTCTACAAGGGTACGTAGATCACACTCTCCCCTCTCGTTGCTATGCATCACCATGATCTTGCGTGTGCGTAGGAATTTTTTTTGAAATTACTACGTTCCCCAACAGTGGCATCCGAGCCTAGGTTTTATATGTTGATGTTATATGCACGAGTAGAACACAAGTGAGTTGTGGGCGATATAAGTCATACTGCTTACCAGCATGTCATACTTTGGTTCGGCGGTATTGTTGGACGAAGCGGCCCAGACCGACATTACGCGTACGCTTACGCGAGACCGGTTCTCCCGACGTGCTTTGCACATAGGTGGCTTGCGGGTGACAGTTTCTCCAACTTTAGTTGAACCGAGTGTGGCTACGCCCGGTCCTTGCGAAGGTTAAAACAGCACCAACTTGACAAACTATCGTTGTGGTTTTGATGCGTAGGTAAGATTGGTTCTTGCTTAAGCCCGTAGCAGCCACGTAAAACTTGCAACAACAAAGTAGAGGACGTCTAACTTGTTTTTGCAGGGCATGTTGTGATGTGATATGGTCAAGACATGATGCTAAATTTTATTGTATGAGATGATCATGTTTTGTAACCGAGTTATCGGCAACTGGCAGGAGCCATATGGTTGTCGCTTTATTGTATGCAATGCAATCGCGCTGTAATGCTTTACTTTATCACTAAGCGGTAGCGATAGTCGTGGAAGCATAAGATTGGCGAGACGACAACGATGCTACGATGGAGATCAAGGTGTCGCACCGGTGACGATGGTGATCACGACGGTGCTTCGAAGATGGAGATCACAAGCACAAGATGATGATGGCCATATCATATCACTTATATTGATTGCATGTGATGTTTTATCTTTTATGCATCTTATCTTGCTTTGATTGACGGTAGCATTATAAGATGATCTCTCACTAATTATCAAGAAGTGTTCTCCCTGAGTATGCACCGTTGCGAAAGTTCTTCGTGCTGAGACACCACGTGATGATCGGGTGTGATAGGCTCTACGTTCAAATACAACGGGTGCAAAACAGTTGCACACGCGGAATACTCAGGTTATACTTGACGAGCCAAGCATATACAGATATGGCCTCGGAACACGGAGACCGAAAGGTCGAGCGTGAATCATATAGTAGATATGATCAACATAGTGATGTTCACCAATGAAACTACTCCATCTCACGTGATGATCGGACATGGTTTAGTTGATTTGGATCACGTAATCACTTAGAGGATTAGAGGGATGTCTATCTAAGTGGGAGTTCTTTAAGTAAATTAATTGAACCTAAATTTATCATGAAACTTAGTACCTGATAGTATCTTGCTTGTTTATGCTTGATTGTAGATAGATGGCTCGTGTTGTTGTTCCGTTGAATTTTAATGCGTTCCTTGAGAAAGCAAAGTTGAAAGATGATGGTAGCAATTACACGGACTGGGTCCGTAACTTGAGGATTATCCTCATTGCTGCACAGAAGAATTACGTCCTGGAAGCACCGCTGGGTGCCAGGCCTGCTGCTGGAGCAACACCAGATGTTATGAACGTCTGGCAGAGCAAAGCTGATGACTACTCGATAGTTCAGTGTGCCATGCTTTACGGCTTAGAATCGGGACTTCAACGACGTTTTGAACGTCATGGAGCATATGAGATGTTCCAGGAGTTGAAGTTAATATTTCAAGCAAATGCCCGGATTGAGAGATATGAAGTCTCCAATAAGTTCTATAGCTGCAAGATGGAGGAGAACAGTTCTGTCAGTGAGCATATACTCAAAATGTCTGGGTATAATAATCACTTGATTCAATTGGGAGTTAATCTTCCAGATGATTGCGTCATTGACAGAATTCTCCAATCACTGCCACCAAGCTACAAGAGCTTCGTGATGAACTATAATATGCAAGGGATGAATAAGACTATTCCCGAGCTCTTCGCAATGCTGAAAGCTGCGGAGGTAGAAATCAAGAAGGAGCATCAAGTGTTGATGGTCAACAAGACCACTAGTTTCAAGAAAAAGGGCAAAGGGAAGAAGAAGGGGAACTTCAAAAGAACAGCAAGCAAGTTGCTACTCAAGAGAAGAAACCCAAACCTGGACCTAAGCCTGAAACTGAGTGCTTCTACTGCAAGCAGACTGGTCACTGGAAGCGGAACTGCCCCAAGTATTTGGCGGATAAGAAGGATGGCAAGGTGAACAAAGGTATATGTGATATACATGTTATTGATGTGTACCTTACTAATGCTCGCAGTAGCACCTGGGTATTTGATACTGGTTCTGTTGCTAATATTTGCAACTCGAAACAGGGACTACGGATTAAGCGAAGATTGGCTAAGGACGAGGTGACGATGCGCGTGGGAAACGGTTCCAAAGTCGATGTGATCGCAGTCGGCACGCTACCTCTACATCTACCTTCGGGATTAATATTAGACCTAAATAATTGTTATTTGGTGCCAGCGTTAAGCATGAACATTATATCTGGATCTTGTTTGATGCGAGACGGTTATTCATTTAAATCTGAGAATAATGGTTGTTCTATTTATATGAGTAATATCTTTTATGGTCATGCACCCTTAAAGAGTGGTCTATTTTTATTGAATCTCGATAGTAGTGACACACATATTCATAGTGTTGAAGCCAAAAGATGCAGAGTTGATAATGATAGTGCAACTTATTTGTGGCACTGCCGTTTAGGTCATATCGGTGTAAAGCGCATGAAGAAACTCCATACTGATGGACTTTTGGAACCACTTGATTATGAATCACTTGGTACTTGCGAACCGTGCCTCATGGGCAAGATGACTAAAACACCGTTCTCCGGTACTATGGAGAGAGCAACAGATTTGTTGGAAATCATACATACAGATGTATGTGGTCCGATGAATATTGAGGCTCGTGGCGGATATCGTTATTTTCTCACCTTCACAGATGACTTAAGCAGATATGGGTATATCTACGTAATGAAACATAAGTCTGAAACGTTTGAAAAGTTCAAAGAATTTCAGAGTGAAGTTGAAAATCATCGTAACAAGAAAATAAAGTTTCTATGATCTGATCGTGGAGGAGAATATTTGAGTTACGAGTTTGGTGTACATTTGAAACAATGCGGAATAGTTTCGCAACTCACGCCACCCGGAACACCACAGCGTAATGGTGTGTCCGAACGTCGTAATCGTACTTTACTAGATATGGTGCGATCTATGATGTCTCTTACTGATTTACCGCTATCGTTTTGGGGTTATGCTTTGGAGACGGCCGCATTCACGTTAAATAGGGCACCATCAAAATCCGTTGAGACGACGCCTTATGAACTATGGTTTGGCAAGAAACCAAAGTTGTCGTTTCTGAAAGTTTGGGGCTGCGATGCTTATGTGAAAAAGCTTCAACCTGATAAGCTCGAACCCAAATCGGAGAAATGTGTCTTCATAGGATATCCAAAGGAGACTATTGGATACACCTTCTATCACAGATCCGAAGGCAAGACTTTTGTTGCTAAGTTCGGAAACTTTCTGGAGAAGGAGTTTCTCTCGAAAGAAGTGAGTGGGAGGAAAGTAGAACTTGACGAGGTAACTGTACCTGCTCCCTTATTGGAAAGTAGTGCATCACAGAAAACTGTTTCTGTGACACCTACACCAGTTAGTGAGGAAGCTAATGATGATGATCATGAAACTTCAGAACAAGATACTACTGAACCTCGTAGATCAACCAGAGTGAGATCCGCGCCAGAGTGGTACGGTAATCCTGTTCTGGAAGTCATGCTACTAGATCATGATGAACCTACGAACTATGAAGAAGCGATGGTGAGCCCAGATTCCGCAAAATGGCTTGAAGCCATGAAATCTGAGATGGGATCCATGTATGAGAACAAAGTATGGACTTTGGTTGACTTGCCCGATGATCGGCAAGCAATTGAGAATAAATGGATCTTCAAGAAGAAGACTGACGCTGACGGTAATATTACTGTCTACAAAGCTCGACTTGTCGCAAAAGGTTTTCGGCAAGTTCAAGGGATTGACTACGATGAGACCTTCTCACCCGTAGCGATGCTTAAGTCTGTCCGAATCATGTTAGCAATTGCCGCATTTTATGATTATGAAATTTGGCAGATGGATGTCAAAACTGCATTCCTGAATGGATTTCTGGAAGAAGAGTTGTATATGATGCAACCAGAAGGTTTTGTCGATCCAAAGGGAGCTAACAAAGTGTGCAAGCTCCAGCGATCCATTTATGGACTGGTGCAAGCCTCTCGGAGTTGGAATAAACGCTTTGATAGTGTGATCAAAGCATTTGGTTTTATACAGACTTTTGGAGAAGCCTGTATTTACAAGAAAGTGAGTGGGAGCTCTGTAGCATTTCTGATATTATATGTGGATGACATATTACTAATTGGAAATGATATAGAATTTCTGGATAGCATAAAGGGATACTTGAATAAGAGTTTTTCAATGAAAGACCTCGGTGAAGCTGCTTACATATTAGGCATTAAGATCTATAGAGATAGATCAAGACGCTTAATTGGACTTTCACAAAGCACATACCTTGACAAAGTTTTGAAGAAGTTCAAAATGGATCAAGCAAAGAAAGGGTTCTTGCCTGTGTTACAAGGTGTGAAGTTGAGTAAGACTCAATGCCCGACCACTGCAGAAGATAGAGAGAAAATGAAAGATGTTCCCTATGCTTCAGCCATAGGCTCTATCATGTATGCAATGCTGTGTACCAGACCTGATGTGTGCCTTGCTATAAGTCTAGCAGGGAGGTACCAAAGTGATCCAGGAGTGGATCACTGGACAACGGTCAAGAACATCCTGAAATACCTGAAAAGGACTAAGGATATGTTTCTCATATATGGAGGTGACAAAGAGCTCATCGTAAAAGGTTACGTTGATGCAAGCTTTGACACTGATCCGGACGATTCTAAATCGCAAACCGGATACGTGTTTACATTAAACGGTGGAGCTGTCAGTTGGTGCAGTTCTAAACAAAGCGTTGTGGCGGGATCTACATGTGAAGCGGAGTACATAGCTGCTTCGGAAGCAGCAAATGAAGGAGTCTGGATGAAGGAGTTCATATCCGATCTAGGTGTCATACCTAGTGCATCGGGTCCAATGAAAATCTTTTGTGACAATACTGGTGCAATTGCCTTGGCAAAGGAATCCAGATTTCACAAGAGAACCAAGCACATCAAGAGACGCTTCAATTCCATCCGGGATCTAGTCCAGGTGGGAGACATAGAGATTTGCAAGATACATACGGATCTGAATGTTGCAGACCCGTTGACTAAGCCTCTTCCACGAGCAAAACATGATCAGCACCAAGGCTCCATGGGTGTTAGAATCATTACTGTGTAATCTAGATTATTGACTCTAGTGCAAGTGGGAGACTGAAGGAAATATGCCCTAGAGGCAATAATAAAGTTATTATTTATTTCCTTATATCATGATAAATGTTTATTATTCATGCTAGAATTGTATTAACCGGAAACATAATACATGTGTGAATACATAGACAAACAGAGTGTCACTAGTATGCCTCTACTTGACTAGCTCGTTAATCAAAGATGGTTATGTTTCCTAACCATGAACAAAGAGTTGTTATTTGATTAACGGGATCACATCATTAGGTGAATGATCTGATTGACATGACCCATTCCATTAGCTTAGCACCCGATCGTTTAGTATGTTGCTATTGCTTTCTTCATGACTTATACATGTTCCTATGACTATGAGATTATGCAACTCCCGTTTGCCGGAGGAACACTTTGTGTGCTACCAAACGTCACAACGTAAATGGGTGATTATAAAGGTACTCTACAGGTGTCTCCAAAGGTACATGTTGGGTTGGCGTATTTCGAGATTAGGATTTGTCACTCCGATTGTCGGAGAGGTATCTCTGGGCCCTCTCGGTAATGCACATCACATAAGCCTTGCAAGCATTGCAACTAATGAGTTAGTTGCGAGATGATGTATTACGGAACGAGTAAAGAGACTTGCCGGTAACGAGATTGAACTAGGTATTGAGATACCGACGATCGAATCTCGGGCAAGTAACATACCGATGACAAAGGGAACAACGTATGTTGTTATGCGGTCTGACCGATAAAGATCTTCGTAGAATATGTAGGAGCTAATATGAGCATCCAGGTTCCGCTATTGGTTATTGACCGGAGACGTGTCTCGGTCATGTCTACATTGTTCTCGATGACAGTTATATTATGAGTTTATGAGTTTTGATGTACCTAAGTTAGTTAGGAGTCCCGGATGTGACCACGGACATGACGAGGAGTCTCGAAATGGTCGAGACATAAAGATTGATATATTGGACGGCTACATTCGGACACCAGAAGTGTTCCGGGTGATTTCGGAGAAAACCGGAGAGCCGGAGGGTTACCGGAACCCCCCCCCCCCGGGAGAAGTAATGGGCCATATGGGCCTTAGTGGAGAGAGAGAGGGGCAGCCAAAGGTGGGCCGCGCGCCTCCTCCCCCCTGGTCCGAATTGGACTAGGAGAAGGGGGGCGGCGCCCCCCTTTCCTTCTCCCTCCCCACTTCTTTCCCCCTCCTAGTAGGAGTCCTACTCCTACTAGGAGGAGGACTCCTCCTTGGCGTGCCATAGGGGCCGGCCGGCCTCCTCCCCTTGATCCTTTATATACGGGGGCAGGGGGCACCCCTAGACACACAAGTTGATCCACGTGATCATATTCTTAGCCGTGTGCGGTGCCCCCTTCCACCATAATCCTCGATAATATTGTAGCGGTGCTTAGGCGAAGCCCTGCGATGATAGTACATCAAGATCGTCACCACGCCGTCGTGCTGACGGAACTCTTCCCTGACACTTTGCTGGATCGGAGTCCGGGGATCGTCATCGAGCTGAAAGTGTGCTAAAACTCGGAGGTGTCGTAGTTTCGGTGCTTGATCGGTCGGGCCGTGAAGACGTACGACTACATCAACCGCGTTGTGCTAACGCTTCCGCTGTCGGTCTACAAGGGTACATAGATCACACTCTCCCCTCTCGTTGCTATGCATCACCATGATCTTGTGTGTGCGTAGGATTTTTTTTTGAAATTACTACGTTCCCCAACACATAGTCCTTGCCGCATCCATCAACGTCCGGTTCTTCCTCTCCGCAACACCGTTTTGTTGAGGGGTGTATGGTGCGGAATATTGATGCTTGATTCCCTCATCACTAAGAAATTCATCCAAGGTGTAGTTCTTGAACTCGGTGCCGTTGTCACTTCTTATTGTCAAGATCTTTGCATTGTGTTGACGTTGTGCTTCATTTGCAAAGTCAATGACAGTTTGTTGGGTCTCGCTCTTCCTCTTGAAGAAATACGCCCATGTGTACCTTGAGTAGTCATCCACAATCACCAAGCAATACTTCCTACCTCCAAGACTATCGAAGGATGGAGGCCCAAAGAGATCCATGTGAAGGAGCTCCAAAGGCCTCTTTGAATAAATGATAGTCATGGGAGGGTGAGCCTTCTCATGTAGCTTTCCTTCGATACAGGCACTGCAAGCACGATCTTTAGCAAAACTAACATTCGTTAGTCCACGGACATGGTCCCCCTTGAGGAGACTTTGCAAAGATCTCATATTGACATGGGCTAAACGGCGATGCCAAAGCCATCCCACATCAACTTTAGCCATTAGGCATGTCGCGGTCTTAGTGGGTCGCTCCGAAAAGTTAATCACATATAGACCGTTTTCGACATGCCCAACAAAGGCTACTTTAAGAGTCTTGCTCCACAGGAGGGCCACGGTATCGATATCAAAGAAAGTGGCAAAGCCCATGATTGCAAGTTGACGAATGGAAAGTAAATTGTATGCAAGGGACTCAACAAGCATGACCTTCTCGATCGTGAGATCATGAGAGATGACCACCTTGCCAAGTCCCAATACCTTAGAATATGAGGCGTCACCCCACTCGACATTGGTGGGCATAGATGGAACCTTGTGCATGTCCACCACCAAGTCCTTGCTTCCGGTCATATGATTTGTAGCTCCGCTATCGAGCAACCATGATCCACCACCGGAAGCAAACACCTACAAGAGATCAATGCTTGGTTTTAGGTACCCATTTAGTAATGGGTCCTTTAATGTTAGTAACAAGGGTCTTAGGAACCCAAATAGACCATTCAATGTATTCATGAAGAGAACCAACAAATTTGGCATAAACATGCCCATCACTAGCACGGCATAACACATAAGAAGGATTAAAATCGCCGGCTTTGTTGGGAGGGGTGACATTGCCCTTCTTGACATTGTTCTTCTTCTTCTCCTCGGGGGCACTCTCTCCCTCCCTCACAAAGGTTTGCATGAGAGGAGGAGGTCGTTTGGTCTTGTCATTCTTCTTCTTGTTCTTGGAGTCGGGCACGTACCCAATCCCTTCCTTGGCCGCAACTCCCTTTTGGTTGATCAAGAGATCGTTGAGGTTCTTCTTGCCTTGTATGAAAGTCACAAGACCTCTCTCAAGTTGTTCTTCAACTTAGCATTTTTCTCAACAAGATGTATATGCTCACAACACGGGTTAGTAGCATTTGCATTATCAATTAAAACCATATGAGGAAAAGTTGCTTTCTCCTTAGTTAGCTTCACTTGGAGTTGATCATGAGACTCCTTGAGACTAGCGTGAATACCCTTCAAGGCCTTGTGGGCCTTGTCAAGTATATCAAACTCCTCTTTGAGTCTAGAAAGATCAACCCCGAGTTTGGCCTTCTCGGAATTTAGCACACGAGAAACAATGAGGACATGATCATAATCTTTCTTTAACTTAGCATGATCAACGTTGTGTGACTCCTCAAGAGCCAAATGAAGACCACGCTCTTCCTCAAGAGCATTGGAAAGATCCGAGATCTCATCAGCATAGTCACGACTATGCCCTTCCATCTTAGAGATGGTGTCCTCGCGAGCCTCGATCATGTCATTGGCTTCACCAAGTTGTTCCAAGAGAGCAACAAAGTGCTTCTTGGATTTTCCCTTGAGTTTTCCCATAAAGGCCTCAAACTCGTTAGCCTCCACATTAGCTCCCTCAAGTTCATTAATGCAATCCGTCGGGGAAGGATGATTAATGATGGTAGTTTTGATGTTGGAGGTTACCTTGTTGGTGGCTTTAGCCATGAGGCACTTGGCGGTGATGCTCTCGTTGGGTGAGTCGAAGAGAGACACCCGTGACGTTGTTGCAATGGCAACGGAGGCCATGGCAACCGACTCATCATCATCCTCATCATCGTCATCATCCTCATTGTACTCTTGTTGCACAACCAAAGCCTTGGGAGGAGTCTTCTTGGAGAAGTTGTTCTTGTTGGGGAACGACTTGGCCTTGTCCTTTCGGATGAGCTTGCCACCATTGTCTTCCCTCTTCTCATACGGGCATTCTGCAACGAAATGACTCACGTTGCCGCAATTGTAGCAAGTCCTTACACGTTGCTTGCCCCTTGTACCACTCGAGTTGTTTTTGCTAAAGTTTGTCCTCGAGTTTTTCTTGCTCCAAAATTGCCTTGAAGCAAGTGCCATGTGTTCATGATATGCATACTTCGTATCTTCGGGGTTGCTCTCCTCTTCTTCGTCTTCCACGATGAGCTTGGCCTTCAATGCAAGGTTAGGCTTCTTTGCCCGTTGACAACGGAGCACCGCACTGTCGGCGGTCTTGTCCAAAATGTTCATGGCCACAAACTCATCCAACACTTCGCTTGAGGTCAAAGTGTGGAAGTCCGGTCTTTGACGAATGACGGAGGACATGGCCTTGTGATAGGGCATCATTGCCTTGAGGAATTTGCGCTTGATCCAATTGTCATCCGTGTCCTTGCTCCCATGATCTCGTAGTGAGACAGCGAGTTTGGTTACTCTCCGATAGAGCTCATGAGGTTCTTCATCTTTCTTCATTGCAAACTCATCGGCCTCATCTTGTACCACTTCATAGTTGGAGCATTGAATGCTTGCGCTTCCCCGGTAGAGAGACACGACACAATGCCATGCATCTTTGGCCAAGGCGAAAGGACGAAGATGAGGTAGGTCTTCGAGTGGAATTGCATCTTGAATGGTGAAGAGAGCATTCTCAGTGAACTGATTGTCCGCGGCTTCTCGAGGAGTGAAGTTGCTTGAATCATGTGGATAGAAACCTTCTTCAATGATTCTCCAAAGGTTAGTGTTCACATGATTTAAATGACGTTTAAAGCGGTAAACCCAAGAATCAAAATCCTCATTTTTCACAATCTTAGGGGGAGGACCGCATGATTCAAATGAGTGGAAGGAACCGGTCCACCATAAACAAGTGGTGGTTCCACATGGGCAAAGATGCCGGTGCCATTCTTGCCACTAGAAGAAGGAGCCTTTTCACTACTAGCTTCCCCCTTGTCGGGGATAGCATCCGTCACCTTGTTGGCGGGATCACCCACTTTCAACGGTGCGGTGGATAGTTTAAGCCCCTCAAGAAATTTAGTAAACATGCTTTCGACTTCGGTCGTCATGGAGGTTTTCAATGTCTCCAAGGCCACATTGAACTCCTCACGAGAGACCGAAGTTCCCCCATCACCCGTAGACGAGATCGGATTCACACCGGAGTGTTCCTCCACACCGTCTACGGTATCAACCATACTCTTTGGACAGTAAAGTCCTTAATAAAGAGACGAGGCTCTGATACCAATTGAAAGGATCGATATGGTTGACTAGAGGGGGGGTGAATAGGCAACTAACAATTTTTAGCTTTTATTTAACAATTTAAACTTTGCATCAAAGTAGGTTGTCTAGATATGCACTATAACACCCCGGATGTAACTTTCCCTATTTGTACTCTAACTCTTGCCATTTCCGGCATTAAGTTATATTTATTTCCTCGGGTTCGGGTCTTTGTCTCCATGTGTTGTTGTCCTTGTCATGCATCTCATATCATGTCATCATGTGCATTGCATTTGCATACGTGTTCGTCTCATGCATTCGAGCATTTTCCCTATTGTCCGTTTTGCATTCCGGCGCTTCGTTCTCCTCCGGTGGTCATTTCTAGCTTTCTTTCGTGTGTGGGGATTAAACATTTCCGGATTGAACCGAGACTTGCCAAGCGGTCTTGGTTTACTACCGGTAGACCGCCTGTCAAGTTTCGTATCATTTGGACTTCCCTCGTGTGTGTTGCAGCCCAACACCCCTCCAATTTGGCCCAAAACCCACCTAACTTTGCTCCATGTCCTAGAGCGTTCAATCACGATCGCGTGGCCGAAAACTGCACCTCATTTGGACTCTCCTAGCTCCCTCTATGTCTACTTAAAGAACCCCCGAAATACGGATCTTCTCCTCCCCCGAAACCCTAGCTCCATTCGTCTTCGCGCGCCGCCGGACAAAAGTCGCGCCGACGGACATTGTCCGCGCAGCCGCCCGCGCCTACCAGGGGGCGCCACGTGGCGGGCGCCGCCGCCCCGCGCCGCCGGCCCGGCGAGCCCGCGGGAGGCCCCCCGAGCCCGCTTCCTCCGCCGCCAGGCCGCGCCTCCCCCGAGCCGTAGCTCCCGGCTCCGCCGCCTCCCTCGCCCACTCCGGCGGCCGGAGCACCGCGCCGCTTCCCCGCCGCCTCGCTCCGCCGTTGCCGCCGGCCGCCGCCACCGCCGCCGCCTCGCCCCGCCGTCGCCGCCTTGCCCCGACCGCCGCCGCCGCCCGGAGCGCCGCGAGCCGCCCGGCCGCCGCGGGCCCCTGCGCCGCCGCCCCGGCCGCCGGCGACCTCGCCTCCGCCGGCCGCCGTCTTCGTCCCCGCCGTCCTCGGCTTCCGCGCACCGATGAACAGTGCGATCCAGATCTGGATCGGGGTTGCTACAGTAAACCCTAATCCGGGGTAGTTTTTTTTCACCAAGTCCCGGATATTTATAGTTCATATGCCCATGTTCGAGACTCCGTAACTTTGCATCCGTAGCTCCGATTCATGCATATAGCATATCAGAATGTTCATCTCAGAGAGTACATCATTTCATTCCATTGCATCATTTTCATTTGATCTCATCTTGATGCCCGAAATGCTGTTAGAAGAGGGCTACTTGAGTTAATTGCTAGATCTGTTACTCCGTTTAGCACTTTTGTCATTTTTGCCATGATTAATGTATGCATGATATGCCCGTGAGTTCTTCATATGTTTTGTTAAGGGTTTTGTCATCTTTCCAAAGGTGCAACCCATGTATTTTTAGGATGTGTGTGGTGACTTGTGCAAGCTTGTAAAGTGGTGCACTTGCTAATTCTGTTTTCAGGGACTTAGTAATTTCACACAGTCCTGGATTTGTTTATCTCATGATGCCATATGTTCTTGTTGTTTCCTAGTGATCCATGCCTCTTTTGAGGATGATCAGCAAGGGAGTTTTGTTAATATTGTAGTGATCTATCCATCCATGTATTTGTTTGCAATTGTGGAGTACCCTAGCTTGAGTCAAACGAGCTCTAGTTTTGCTTCGTTGCGAATCTGGGCAGATTGTCAACTTGTTTGCGATTTTGCTGATGTTATTGTAGTTGATCCGTGCATGCTATGTCATTGTTCTTGCCATGTCTAGCTTGCATTTTGTGCCTTCTTAAGGGATGTATGCTTTTCTTGCCATGACTTGCACCATGGTGAGTGCATCGAGCTCGTAAACATGCCTTCGTGAGTTATGTTTCAGCATGTCCCAGTTTTCACTAAGTCTGAAAACTGATTATGTTTTTGCTATGTTCGTGTGCTTGTTAGTATATTTTGAGATCCCTTTTGGCTCAAGGTCACTAAGAGACTTTTGTTAAGCTTGTTGAGTAGCTCCATGCCATGTCTTTCTTTGTCATTTTCAGGTCCTGTAGCATGTTGTTTTGTTGCTCCGAAGAGGGCTATATGATCTGAAATTCCAGACAAGTGTTAATTTCACTAAGTCTGAGATCTGTTTGCCATTTGCATTTTTGCCATACTTGTTTGAACCTGTTAATGGATGATTTGGCCGTAGCTCAGTGCTAGACTTTTGTTAAGCATCTTGAATGCTTCCCTGCCATGTATTTTGTTGTCATGTTTGGTGGCTGTAGCATGTTCATTTCGTTGCATTTAGATGCCTACTTGATGTAAATCGCAGACCGGTGTCATATTTGAATCGCTTGCCATTTCCAAACCGTAACTCCGATTCTGGCGTTCTTTATATTGTTTTCAAGCAATTTCATCTCATCTTTCCAGTGGCACACTTGGATTTCCAAGTTGAGGCCAGGTTCATGCATTTCCTGTCATATCTTGCATTTTGCATCCCGCATCGCATCCCGCATAGCATGTCATCATTTCATCCTATTGCTTGTTCTTGCACGTGGTTGAGTGTATCCTTGTTGCTTGTTTGTCTTGTTTGGGTAGAGCCGGGAGACGAGTTCGCTAACGAGGAGCCTGTTGAGTTTGCTTTTGAGGATCCAGTCAACTCTGACAACTGTGCAGGCAAGATGATCATACCCTCGAAATCACTACTATCTTTGCTATGCTAGTTTGCTCGCTCTTTTGCTATGCCATTGCTACGATGCCTACCACTTGCTTGCAAGCCTCCTAAATTGCCATGTCAAACCTCTAACCCACCATTGTCCTAGCAAACCGTTGATTGGCTATGTTACCGCTTTGCTCAGCCCCTCTTATAGCGTTGCTAGTTGCAGGTGAAGATTGGAGGCTGTTCCTTGTTGGAACATTTATTTACTTGTTGGGATATCATTATATTGCCATGTTATCTTAATGCATCTATATACTTGGTAAAGGGTGGAAGGCTCGGCCTCTCGCCTAGTGTTTTGTTCCACTCTTGTCACCCTAGTTTCCGTCATATTGGTGTTATGTTCCCGGATTTTTGCGTTCCTTACGCGGTTGGGTTATAATGGGAACCCCTTGATATTTCGCCTTGATTAAAGCTTTTCCAGCAATGCCCAACCTTGGTCTTACCATTTGCCACCTAGCCTCTTTTTCCCTCGGGTTTCCGGAGCCCGCGGGTCATCTTATTTTAACCCCCCCCCCCCCGAGGGCAGTGCTCCTCTGAGTGTTGGTCCGACCGAGTAGACTGCGGGGCCACCTCGGGGCAACTTGAGGGTTGGTTTTACTCGTAGGATGTCTCATCTAAGTGTGCCCTGAGAAAGAGACATGTGCAGCTCCTATCGAGATTTGTCGGCACATTCGGGCGGTGTTGCTGGTCTTGTTTTAACCTGTCGAAGTGTCTTGAGTAACCAAGATACCGAGTCTGATCGGAACGTCTTGGGAGGAGGTCTATTCCTTCGTTGACCGTGAGAGCTTGTCATGGGCTAAGTTGGGACTCCCCTGCAGGGATTGAACTTTTGAAAGCCGTGCCCGCGGTTATGGGCAGATGGGAATTTGTTAATGTCCGGTTGTAGATAACTTGAACCT